>NW_022758092.1:542624-546960 GCF_011630105.1 Anneissia japonica
ACATATGTATATATATATATATATATATATATATATATGATCAACTTTAAATAGTTAAAAAATTTGATTGCTTACTAAAAAATATAAGTTTCCTTAAAGTGGGGTAGATTTTCAAGTTTATTATAGTTTTACGTATCAATATAGCGCTTTTAGGCGTATTGTACTACCTGATGGCAAACAATGACCTCATTGTTGAAACACATTGACTTGGAGTTAGTAGAATAATTTGCATATTTAATATAATCAGAAAACCTTTGTAATACATAATTATCGGTGTATTATTTATACTTGAAAGGATATACGCTAACTATAAAAATTAACGCCTGTAGGCAACATTATTTCTAATATTAGTATATAAAGAATATTGTCGATCGTAAAGCATACTTATCTGGCACAGGAGTGACTTTGATCAAGAAGGAATGTCCCCCCCCCCCCAAAGTGAAGCCTCGGCATTGCACTTGGCTGAGGTTGGCCCTTATGATTCCCGAAAATGTGGGGAACTCGGGTGACGTATAATTTATGGTAGCGGGGGACGGCGTTCGCGCTAACCCAAACACGAATATAAAGATAGAATTAATATTTAAACGCTTTAGAAATAGTATTGCTGTTTGCTTCAATGTGGTGAACTTTTGTAATAATAGTTTTACTGGTACTAAAAAAACAAACAAACAAAAAACTGCTACCGTTATGAACTAGAAAATATATAATATATAGGCCCTATGCTTGATTTGTATATTCCGCTATCAAGTAAAAATGCCATATATTTATACCGAATTTTTTTTTTTTAATTTTGTATTTGTACAAATATATTCTATAATCAACTTCAAATCGTTAAAAAGCTTAATTGCTTACATTTATTTTGTATTTGTACAAATATATTCTATCATCAACTTTAAAGCGTTAAAAAGTGTAATTGCTTACTAAAAAATGAAAGAGTTTTTTTGGGGTGGGGAGATTTTTTAGTTTATTACCGTATAGTTTTAAAATGTAAACACGTTAGAAAGAGTATTGGTGTTTTCTTGAATGTGGTGCAGTTTTTGGAAATAAGGGTACAAACTATCACCATTATGAACTAGAAAATAGGTCTATATAGGATATTATACTTGATTTGTATATTTCGCTGTCACACCGAAATGGCATATATATATATATGTATATAATGTTTTTATTATTATGTTTTCTTCAAATATATTCTATGATCAACTTTATGTGAGAGTTTCTTTGAGGTGGGGGAGATTTTCAAGTTTATTATAGTTTTACGTATATCAATATAGCTTTTAGGCGTATTGTAGGCTACTACCTGATAGCAAACAATGACCTCTTTGTTGAAACACATTGATCAGGAATTAGTAAACTAATTTGCATATTCAATATAATCAGAAAACATTTGTAATACAGAATTATTGGTGTCTTATTTATACTTGAAAAGATATACGCTAACTATAAAAATGAAATTTTATATACAAAAATTGTAATATTTATATTATGATGAGATGATCGTAATGAAAATCTTAAAAGCCAGAAGAAAAGAAAAGTGTTGAAATGACACCTGTAGGCCACAATATTTCGAATAGTATACTAAAGAATATTGCCGATGGCAAAGCATACTTACCTGGCACAGGAGTGACTTTGATCAAGAAGGAATGTCCTCCCAAGGTGAGGCCTCGGCATTGCACTTGGCTGAGGTTGACCCTTGCGATTCCCCCAAATGTGGGGAACTCGGGTGTATAATTTATGGTAGCGGGGGACTGCGTTCGCGCTAACCCCTAACACGAATTGAAAGATAGAATTAATATGTAAACACTTTATGAAAGAGTATTGGTGTTTTCTTGAACGTGGTGCAGTTTTTGGAAATAACGGTACAAATTATCACCATTATGAACTAGAAAATAGGCCGCTATAGGATATATGCCTGATTTGTATATTTCGCTATCACGTCGAAATGGCATATGTATAATGTTTTTATTATTATATTTTCTACAAATGTATTCTATGACTAACTTTTATGTGAGAGTTTCTTTGGCATGGGGAGATTTTCAAGTTTATTATAATTTTACGTATATTAATAGAGCTTTTAGGCGTATTGTAGGCTACTACCTGATGGCAAACAATTACCACTTTGTTGAAACACATTGATAAGGAATTAGTAAACTAATTTGTATATTCAATATAATCAGAAAACATTTGTAATACAGAATCATTGGTGTTATATTTATACTTGAAAAGATATACGCTTATAAAAAATAAATTTAAAAGATTTAAATACAAAAATTGTATTATTTATTATAAGATGATCGTAATGAAAATTTTAAAAGCCAGAAGAAAAGAAGTGTTGAAATGACACCTGTAGGCCACAGTATTTCTAATATTATACTAAAGAATACTGTCGATGGCCAAGCATACTTACCTGGCACAGGAGTGACTTTGATCAAGAAGGAATGTCCTCCCAAGGTGAGGCCTCGGCATTGCACTTGGCTGAGGTTGACCCTTGCGATTCCCCCAAATGTGGGGAACTCGGGTGTATAATTTATGGTAGTGGGGGACTGCGTTCGCGCTAACCCCTAACACGAATTTAAAGACAGAATTAATATGTAAACACTTTAGAAATAGTATTGCTGTTTGCTTGAATGAGGTTACGCCAGTACAGAAAAACTTACACCGTTATAAACTTGAAACTATAGGATATCTTTGATTTGTATATTTCGCTATTAATGAGAATTGGCCTATATTTTATATCGAATGTTGTTATTTTTTCGTATTTGTATAAAATATAATATTCTATAATGAACTTATAATCGTTAAAAATGTAATTGCTTACTAAAAGTAAGAGTTTCTTCGGGGTGGGGAGATTTTCAAGTTTATTATATTTTTACGTATATCAATATAACTTTTAGGCGTATTGTATACTACTACCTGATGGCAAACAATGACCTCTTTGTTGAAACACATTGATCAGGAATTAGTATACTAATTTGCATATTCAATATAATCAGAAAACATTTGTAATACAGAATTATTGGTGTCTTATTTATACTTGAAAAGATATACGCTATGAAAATGAACCGTTATAAACTTGAAGGATATATAATTGATTTGTACATTTCGCTATTAATGAGAATTGGCCTATATTTTATATCGAATGTTGTTATTTTTTCGCATTTGTATAAAAAATATTCTATAATCAACTTAAAATCGTTAAAAATGTAATTGCTTATTAAAAGTAAGAGTTTCTTCGGGGTGGGGAGATTTTCAAGTTTATTATATTTTTACGTATATGAATATAACTTTTAGGTGTATTGTATACTACTATACCTGATGGCAAGCAATGACCTCTTTGTTGAAACACATTGATCAGGAATTAGTAAACTAATTTGCATATTCAATATAATCAGAAAACATTTGTAATACAGAATTATTGGTGTCTTATTTATACATGAAAAGATATACGCTAACTATGAAAATGAAAATTTTACATACAAAAATTGTAATATTTATATTATGATGATATGATCGTAATGAAAATCTTAAAAGCCCGAAGAAAAGAAAAGTGTTGAAATGACACCTGTAGGCCACAGTATTTCTAATATTATACTAAAGAATATTGTCGATGGCAAAGCATACTTACCTGGCACAGGAGTGACTTTGATCAAGAAGGAATGTCCTCCCAAGGTGAGGCCTTGGCATTGCACTTGGCTGAGGTTGACCCTTGCGATTCCCCCAAATGTGGGGAACTCGGGTGTATAATTTATGGTAGCGGGGGACTGCGTTCGCGCTAACCCCTAACACGAATTTAAAGGTAGAATTGATATGTAAACACTTTACAATTAGTATTTCTGTCTGCTTGAATGAGGTTATGCGGGTACAGAAAAGCTTACACCGTTATAAACTTGAAAATATAGGATATGTTTGATTTGTATATTTCGCTATTAATGAGAATTGGCCTATATTTTATATAGAATGTTGTTTTTTTTTCGTATTTGTATAAAATATATTCTATAATCAACTTATAACCGTTAAAAAAGTAATTGCTTACTAAATGTAAGAGTTTCTTTGTTGTGGGGAGATTTTCAAGTTTATTATAGTTTTACGTATATCAATATAGTTTTTAGGTGTATTGTAGGCTACTACCTGGTGGCAAACAATGACCTCTTTGTTGAAACACATTGATCAGGAATTAGTAAACTAATTTGCATATTAAATATAATCAGAAAACCTTTGTAATACAGAATCATTGATGTTATATTTATACTTGAAAAGATATACGCTTATAAAAACTAACTTTGAAAGATTTAAATACAAAAATTGTATTATTTATTATAATAAGATGATCGTAATG
>NW_022758092.1:547034-551684 GCF_011630105.1 Anneissia japonica
GCAACTTGGCTGAGGTTGACCCTTGCGATTCCCCCAAATGTGGGGAACTCGGGTGTATAATTTATGGTAGCGGGGGACTGCGTTCGCGCTAACCCCTAACACGAATTTAAAGATAGAATTAATATGTAAAAACTTTAGAAATAGTATTGCTGTTTGCTTGAATGAGGTTATGCCAGTATAGAAAAACTTACACCGTTATAAACTTGAAACTATAGGATACGTTTGATTTGTATATTTCGCTATTAATGAGAATTGGCCTATAATTTATATCGAATGTTGGTTTTTTTTTTCGTATTTGTATAAAATATATTCTATAATCAACTTATAACCGTTAAAAAAGTAATTGCTTACTAAATGTAAGAGTTTCTTTGTTGTGGGGAGATTTTCAAGTTTATTATAGTTTTACGTACATCAATATAGCTTTTAGGCGTATTGTAGGCTACTATCTGATGGCAAACAATGACCTCTTTGTTGAAACATATTGATCAGGAATTAGTAAACTAATTTGCATATTAAATATAATCAGGAAACATTTGTAATACAGAATCATTGGTGTTATATTTATACTTGAAAAGATATACGCTTATAAAAACTAACTTTAAAAGATTTAAATACAAAAATTGTACTGTATTATTTAAAAGATTTAAATACAAAAATTGTATTATTTATTATAAGATGATCGTAATGAAAATTTTAAAAGCCAGAAGAAAAGAAGTGTTGAAATGACACCTGTAGGCCACAGTATTTCTAATATTATACTACAGAATATTGTCGATGGCCAAGCATACTTACCTGGCACAGGAGTGACTTTGATCAAGAAGGAATGTCCTCCCAAGGTGAGGCCTCGGCATTGCACTTGGCTGAGGTTGACCCTTGCGATTCCCCCAAATGTGGGGAACTCGGGTGTATAATTTATGGTAGCGGGGGACTGCGTTCGCGCTAACCCCTAACACGAATTGAAAGTTAGAATTAATATGCAATGTGCTATCATATTCTATGATCAACTTTATGTGAGAGTTTCTTTGGGGTGGAGGAGATTTTCAAGTTTATTATAGTTTTACATATTAATATAGCCCTTAGGCGTATTGTAGGCTACTACCTGGTGGCAAAAAATGACCTCTTTGTCGAAACACATTGATTAGGAGGAATTAGTTGAATAATTTGCATATTTAATATAATCAGAAAACATTTGTAATACATGATACCGTAATTATCGGTGTTTTAACATTGGTAATATAGAATTATCGGTGTCTTATTTATACTTGATATATGCTAGCTATAAATACTTTTTCACTCACGAAAATTGTATTACTTTATATATATTATATTAGGATCATCCCAATGACAATTTTAAAATATGAAAAGAAAAGTGTTGTAGTGTATTTAAAGATAGGCTCTCTATTTTTTTTCTTTAATATATAACTATAAAAATAACATATTAATGAGAGTCCTCCATGGTCACATGTTCATCAGCAGTTGTAATGAGGGTGTGGGTGGGGGTGTGTGTGTGTGTGTAAGTGTTGTCCATTTATTGTAATAGCTATATATTTCTGCAGCCCTACGTGCACAGGCTTTTGGCACATGATGCGGTCCCAGCAAAGAACATTCGTCGCGTTGATCACCGGCGTGGAGTTGCATCGTACACGCGCCGATGCAGCGTACTCCAGCCTTTAAAAAAATATGACGCACTAACTATTAGGAAAAAATGTCATAATGCTTACTCATAATACACCATGTAATTTTATCTTTCAGTCTTGGAATGAAACATGACAGTGAAGATAACAGATGTCACGACAAAGGCCACATAATGTCATCACGTCCTGTCTCAGGTCAAGGTTCATTCACATGGTCATTGTGTAGCACGCAGTACTTGCAGCACTTCTTAAAGTTAGTTGATACTGGTAGTCTTATATATCTCGACGACTTAAAATTTGCTTCTCATTTATATATTGTTATGCTTATATACTGTATGTAGGCCTACTGTTCACTATTATTTTTTAGTTCCCCGATCACTTTTATTATTATTTATTTATTTATATATATACATATCGCCTGCTTTCATAAATTGTTGCTTATACATTAATATCTTTTTTTTTATCCATCTATGGATTATAATTTTTCTAAGCCTGTCTTATCTATTAGGCCTATGTTGTTATTTATCGTATTTATTTAAATATAAATATACATATATAAGCATATATATATATATATATAGATAGATAGATAGATATACATATATATAATATATAGAGGCATATATATATAAAATATATAGGCCTACATAATATAATATCTGTCTCTTATACACATCTAGATGTGTATAAGACACAGGTTTATTATAGTTTTACGTACATCAATTACATATAATACGTTTGTGAATATTTCATTGTTATATAGTTCTTCAAAATCATCCTGCTTACAAAAGAGTCCATCAACAGTCTACATGAACGGCAGAAGTAATGATAAACCAGGCCAAGTCTACGACGCTAATAGCCAATGCAAGCTAGCGTTTAATGATAGTCTCAATGAATGCCCCGGTAAATTGGTAAGGAATCATTTGTCATAACAAAAACAAATGAGTATAAAAAATATCATCATTATCACCATTTGCATCATCATTTTCATCATCATCATTATCAACATCATCATCGCCATAGTATTTATTTAATGTGTGAATGTTAGGGGTTCTTTTTCATCATTGTTTGTTTAAATTCATTCATTTGTTTTTGACTGTTTATTAATTAACTAATCAAACTACAAAATGTTGTGTAGTTATTAATAATAATTACATATTCTTTTGGTTTTATTTTCTTTTTTGTTTCCCTTACTTCTTTTTCTTCTACCTACACCAATATTTATAGACGAGGTGTAAACAATTGTATCCAGTTAGTATATTAACCGGTAGAGCAATGCTTGATAATGACGTGTGATAAATATATATAGGATGGTAAATTTCTTCAAAATAAACCAGGTATTAACTGTGTTTAACCATGGAGGTTGCATCTCGCTCTAACTTCGGATTACGTCTAAAGCTTATTTCCATACAATTGCTACGGCAGCTTTCAGTGATGGTGATTGGTCGGTCGAATCTGAGAGCCTTCCCGATTGCGTCGGGGACTGCTCGCAGTACAACGATTGCACTGAAAACAATGTAGCGACAGAGTAGGGAGCTTTCGATTTGTGCGACGACGCGACCCTAGAACGGAATCACTCATGCGTGAACGTCCTACCTGGCGTCCTGCGTTTTCTGCGTACGTAGATTTGGCCAAATTGCGTTCCACAATCTACTCTACGTTCTCGCATGCGCAGATGACTTTTAGTGACGTTATTACGTTCTACGTCCTCCAGAATCTGCTCGACGAGGTGACCTTAACGTTCTCGCATGCGCAGATGACTTTTAGTGACGTCATTACGTTCTACGTCGTACCGTCGTCGTGCAATCGAAAGCTCCTTAATATAAGCTATGTGAACATGATTTTAACTTTCTGTCGATTGTTTACAGGCCGAGTGTAAGATGCTGTGGTGCTTACGACCACTGTTCAGTGATGGTAAGGCTCGGTTACGATGTACCTCAAATCTCATACCAAAGATGGACGGCACAAATTGTGGTGAAGGAAAGGTAATCTATGCAACAATGCACATGTCAATAATTAAAACAGTAGCCATTCAGGGTAATGGATATTGTGAGTAGCAACATTAGTCGGATAATAATCGTTCAACAAGTATCAGGTCCGAGACAAGTAGAGTACCGTAGTATACCCACATAAAAATGCATAATACACAACCCACTTCACCCTAAGATGTCAAATGTGTCTTTATTCTTAGTCTTCTTCCCATTTTACAGGGACTTTATTTCAAACTCCGGCTCTTTGGAAATAAAATATACATTAAAATAATGTATTGACGTGACAATGATAAGAATAAAACATGAAATATAGATTTTAAGTTTCATTCGTTTCCTTTTTAATTCCTTTTCTGAGTTTGAAAGCATGATGAATAAATAAACGTAATTTAGAAGACTAAGTAGATCAAATTTAGCAACGCTTGGGAAAGTATTGTAATAAGCAGGTAAATAGGGCCTACTTCTTTTCTATAAAGCTTACAGAACATAAGAAAATGTACCGGTACCTCATCTTCCACACTCCCATCTACAGATACAACATCTATCATTAAATTTTTACGTCTAATTTTACTTGTAAGTTACAATTTCCAATACGGAAAGAAGATAACAAAAATTTATAATAAGGTTAATTATTTAATGATTGTGATTCTATGCTAAAAGAAGGCTTAAATCTGGCATATTTTTTCTTTATTCAGGATTCTTGAATATCGGATTTATGGATTTTCATACATCAAATGATTTATGGATCATTAAGTAATAATAATAACAAACGCTTGCAGTACACCACGAAATAGTTCTGAAAAGAATTGTTGATTTTGTTTAGAGGGAGTCTCGCTCGACGTTTCGATTGAGTTGCTTCAATCGTCATCGAGAGAATAGTCCAGCAAACTTTGGTTGGTTGCATTTTTCTTTTTGGCTATATTTTTTTAAAATTGGATATGATGTAGAGTAGACATAGATAAATAAAAAAAAAGTATGTGCAACATTTTTTTTTCATACGTAAGGGGGGTTGCCAGCCATTTCAAAAT
>NW_022758092.1:552278-565607 GCF_011630105.1 Anneissia japonica
CTTTGTTATGAAAAAAAAATGTTGCACATACTTTTGTGATTTGTTAATGTCTACTCTACATCATATCCAATTTTTAAAAAATATAGCAAAAAACTAGAATAGTATCTGCAGCGAATCCAAGCACGAAAATTGGAAAGTAAAGCTTCTTGTTGATTGGTGGAAAATTAAACACTAGATGAGACTAGAGGTGTGAAATTGCAAAAAAAAAAAAAAATAAAACACCCAGTAAAAACCCATTAAATTCTTTACAGACGGTATATATGCATTTCCACCGACCGATTTTAATTAATAATGAATTAATACTTTTATAATTAGCTTAGTATCACTGATACAACTGAATATAATACTATTTCACTTGACACTCTGGTTGATATAATAAATTCCTATACAGTGGTGTGAACACGGAGAGTGTGTAGACAGATATGCCGACACACGGTCATTTATCGTGCACAACAAAACTAGGAACCGAATTTCCACGGTAAAATGTTTTGGAATCAGTTGCCTTGGCAAGACAAACTCCAATGATTTTAGTGGTAGGTACTAACAAGATTTTATGCTTTCACTTGGTGACGATGAATGTCAATCTGTGACGATAGTGACTGATGCTGCTGATGCTGATGATGATGTTTTTATAATGATGATGAAGATGACGGTTGATTATAAATCAAATCAAATCAAATCAACATTTATTTCTTTTACAATATAACAATAAAAAATATATAATTTTTAACAAATATCTAAGGTATTATATGTATATACACTATTTTAGTAAATATAATTTAAATTGAAAGAGGCATGTGCCCTGTAAGTAAAATTAATTGGAAACAAATTACAATTAAAACTTGTAATGG
Organism: Anneissia japonica; assembly: GCF_011630105.1. Taxonomy (NCBI): domain Eukaryota; kingdom Metazoa; phylum Echinodermata; class Crinoidea; order Comatulida; family Comatulidae; genus Anneissia; species Anneissia japonica. Next base: position 553,130 of record NW_022758092.1, read on the forward strand.
GCTAGCCAGATAATATATTATAGTAAGGAATAAGTAAATATATAATTAAGAAGAACTAAAAAGACATATAAACATAGAGGAAGCACAATTAATTGATGTAAAAAATAAATCAATAAAAAAAAAAGAAGAAACACGACTGACTAAGTATTACATTAATTATAATTTGAAAGAAGGTATTTTTTTAATTTGTATGAGAAAAGTTCAGTGATGATATGACTGTAAGATGGTGGTGATCATGACGATGATGATTGATGTATAATGCGATATCCAGTAAATAAAGATATGAAAAATAAAGGTGACGATAATAATGAGGATAATGACGAGGATGATGACTATGACGTTGACGAAATGGGTTACAACAACAATGATCATAAATATTATTACAATTAATATGGTGATGACGTATAACTAGAGTTTTTAATTAAACAATATGATTTTTCAGATGATAATACCATTTTCGAAGACCCCGTGCGATTTAAATCTCCCAACTTTCCAGACGACTATCCTAAGGATACCGACCAATCTTACATCATAAAAGCACCACGTGATCACGTGGTTGATATTGAATTTTACGTATTTCATCTTGAACAACACAGCTTGTGCTTATATGATTATTTACAGGTATGGTATATACCTATTATAGGCCTACTATACCGTTAACATTTCAAATTTGATTTATATATATTATTATATTCAAATTATTTTTGATATATAAATGAAAATATAACATTTATGTATCAGCCAATTAATGTTGTTTTCTATTTATATGACAGATTTTCGACGTTAGTTCAGAAGAATATAGCATTTTTTGTGGTCTTCTTTTAACACCATTTCACATGACGTCACAAGGAAGCGTTCTAAGGCTGGAATTTCACAGTGACACTAACGTTCAAAAACCCGGATTTTTGGCTAAAATTATTTTCCTTCCTTCGTTTGTAATGAACAATAGTTAAATATCGACACAATCCCAATTAATGATTCGATGAGGCAGCAGTAACCAGATCGTTGGACATTGCATTTTATAGTTGATGAGCAGATGGTGGGAACATCTGGTGAGAGCCACAAGACAGAACAGAATCAGAAATGGGATTTCAGAAACGCAAAACGGGTGGCAGAAATAAATGGAAATGGTCAGTCACATAATATAAGAAAAGAAAATAGGATTCAAAAATACTACGTATGAAAAAAAAATGTTGCACATACTTTTTTGATTTATCAATGTCTACTCTACATTATATCCAAATATAGCAAAAAAAAATGCAACCTCTGATATTGCTACATTTCGGACGGGACTAGAATAGTATCTGCAGCGAATCCAAGCACGAAAATTGGAAAGTGAAGCTTCTTGTTGATTGGTGGAAAATTAAACACTAGATGAGACTAGAGGTGTGAAATTGCAAAAAAATAAAAAAACCCAGTAAAAACTCATTAAATTCTTTACAAACGGTATATATGCATTTCCACCGACCGATTTTAATTAACAATGAATTAATAATTTTATAATTAGCTTAGTGTCACTGATACAACTGAATATAATACTATTTCACTTGACACTCTGGTTGATGTAATAAATTCCTATACAGTGGTGTGAACACGGAGAGTGTGTAGACAGATATGCCGACACACGGTCATTTATCGTGCACAACAAAACTAGGAACCGAATTTCCAGTGTAAAATGTTTTGGAATCAGTTGCCTTGGCAAAACAAACTCCAATGATTTTAGTGGTAGGTACTAACAAGATATTATGCTTTCACTTGGTGACTATGAATGTCAATCTGTGACGATAGTGACTGATGCTGCTGCTGATGATGATGATGTTTTTATAATGACGATGAAGATGACGGTTGATTATAAATCATTGATGATATGACTGTATGATGGTGGTGATGATGACGATGATGATTGATGTATAATGCGATATCCAGTAAAGAAAGATATGAAAAATAAAGGTGACGATGATAATGAGGATAATGACGAGGATGATGACTATGACGTTGACGAAATGGGTTACAATGACAATGATCATAAATATTATTACAATTATTATGGTGATGACGTATAACTAGAATTTTTAATTAAACAATATGATTTTTCAGATGATAATACAATTTTCGAAGACCCTGTGCGATTTACATCTCCCAACTTTCCAGACGACTATCCTACGGATACCGACCAATCTTACATCATAAAAGCACCACGTGATCACGTGGTTGATATTGAATTTTACGTATTTCATCTTGAACATCATAGATTGTGCTTATATGATTATTTACAGGTATGGTGTATACCTATTATAGGTCTACTAAGACAAAGTTCATTATGATACCGTTAACATTTCAAATTTGATTTATATATATTATTATATTCAAATTAGTTTTGATATATAAATGAAAATATAACATTTATGTATCAGCCAATTAATGTTGTTTTCTATTTATATGACAGATTTTCGACGTTAGTTCAGAAGAATATAGCATTTTTTGTGGTCTTCTTTTAACACCATTTCACATGACGTCACAAGGAAGCGTTCTAAGGCTGGAATTTCACAGTGACACTAACGTTCAAAAACCCGGATTTTTGGCTAAAATTATTTTCCTTCCTTCGTTTGTAATGAACAATAGTTAAATATCGACACAATCCAAATTAATGATTCGATGAGGCAGCAGTAACCAGATCGTTGGACATTGCATTTTATAGTTGATGAGCAGATGGTGGGAACATCTGGTGAGAGCCACAAGACAGAACAGAATCAGAAATGGGATTTCAGAAACGCAAAACGGGTGGCAGAAATAAATGGAAATGGTCAGTCACATAATATAAGAAAAGAAAATAGGATTCAAAAATACTAACGATCTAGAATACATAAATTCAGATCAGAAGACGGGGCCAACAGTATATTTTGAATAGGTCGAGGTGAAGTAGCGTATCTCGGAGTTGTATGGTCATTGAGGGAGGTGGGAGTGGCGTGATGGGCCGGATCTATCATGGTTACCTCCCCGGAAGTTTTCCACCTGTGACATCGGACTGCCAGCAGAAGTCTTAATAAATTTAAGATATACACCGATTGCCTCCTTCTTGGGGCATGCTGGCAAATTTAAGTATTGGAAGTCCTCATGTATACCATAAGAATCCTAATTTTTAATTCACTTTCAAGTCAATTTTGCTCATTAATCTTACGATTCAAATAATAATTAGTTGCTTCAATATCGTATTTATTCGAATGATTTATTCGAGGACGGCGTTTACTCGAGGAAGGCGTTTGTTTTACTTGTGTGTGTGTGTGTGTGTGTATGTGTAGGTGTGTGTGTGTGTGTGTGTAATATTGAATACGTATATACTCAAATAACCGCCCCTTAATCTCACTGTAAATGTGTTTTTGCGTCATAATAAAGACGTATAGATCCTAACGAAGATTAGAAAAAATGTAATTCTACTTGAGTACACCATTAATAGAATCTGTTGGGAATGATGTTTCTTTCATTAGATTAGTTTAAAGTCATTTAGAGGGCGTTTAGTCGGAGAAAATACCCCCCGGTGGCGTTTATTCGATGAAGCTGTTTGTTCCAAAAGATGCCCGTCTGAAGGGGTAGTTTATTCAATGGGGATGGGAGTAGGGGGTTTATTCGAATAAATACGGTATGTTTATTTCATGACCTTTTTTCCTTTTTTAGGTGTCTTATATAACAATTATATTTTGTAGGCCTATGTTTGTTATAATTCTGATTAACAATTGTTTTATTACTTGTAAAAATGTATTTTCGCACATTTTTCTTTTATCCTTTTCTTTTTAATCTTTTTAAATAGAAGTTTTAGATTGTAAATAATTACATTTATATAAGTTTTGTAATAAGCAACTTAGCATTTTTGTTCTATTTTTCCTCTTTTATTTTAGATGTCTTATATAACAATGATATTTTGTATGTGTAATGTTATAACTCAGATTAACAATTACTTTATTACTTGTAAGTCCAAATGCAATTTCGCATATTTTTCTTTGATCCTTTTCTTTTTAATCTTTTAAAGTATAAGTTTTATATTGTAAATAAGTACATTTATATAAGTTTTGTAATAAGCAATTTAGCATTTTTTTTATTATCCTATTTTTCCTCTTTTTTTTAGATGTCTTATATAACAAATGATATTGTGTGTGTGTAGTGTTATAATTCTGATTAACAATTATTTTATTACTTGTAAGTCCAAATGTAATTTCGTAAATTTTTCTATTATCCTTTTCTTTTCAATCTTTATAAATATTAGTTTTTGATTGTAAATAAGTACATTTATATAATTTTTTTAATATGAAATTTAGCATCATCTGGAATTATTTTTATTAAAAATTGGTAGGCAATTTGTCTTAGTTACTTATTTCTTCTCGTTTGCATTCTTTTTCGATTTTCGTGTCATAGGGGACCAGACCAGTTGTTACAATATTTTTTAATTATTTTGATAGAGCCTGCATTTAGACATATTTTAATTTGACTGAATTGCTCCGAGTTTACCGTAAAATTTATTTTTCTATAGTATTGATCGTGCAATTCATCCAGGGGGATCGTGAAACATTTGACTTTACACGAATCTGATGTAGGCCTGTTGTAAAACATCTGTTTATAGTTTTATTTAAAATACGAGTAAAATCTTGGTATGCAAAATTGGGACAATTATCATCAAGTACATCAGTTCCTTGGCCGTTTTTAGCGCATGAACAAAGTATTTGTTGAGTGGTAAACGTACACGTTTAGTGTTACGTACTTGCAGTTTCTTTTATATAGCATTTACTTGTTTCCTACACAAATAAAGTAAAAAAAACCCAGGAAAGCTGTTTGAGATATCAGTAACTAAAATACCATTTGAAGTACATCTCAGGAGTGTCAATATTACGATAAATATTGTCTATCAAAGAAGTACTATGTTCAGTGATTTTGGCATGGCTACTTGGAAGGTGTTCGAAAAATGCTGTCTAAATGTTCTTGGATAATAGCCTCAGTGGCATGTTCTAGTAAGTTATATTGAAGTCACCGATTAGGTAAGTTTGTATAGTTTCTAATAATAATTTCCATCACGTTTGTAAATTGATTATTAAATGCCCTGATACATTGATTTTGGAGAGTCGATAATCACCTAACTCAATATCAACAAACTTGCATTCGCAATAATAGATGTTCTATTTTAGTAAAACATCAGTGTCCGGAATAAAATCCTTGGTGGGATTCATTATGAGAGATGTTATGGCTTAGGTTGGCCCAATTGTGCTTTAGACCGCAGTATTTATTCGGTATTGGCAATTGATTTATGTGATAACCAATATAAAAGCAAAACTGATGCCTTTGCTGGGAATCCGTGTTTGTAGATTACAAAGATGTGTCAATAAATTCACATTCTGTTGCTATATCAAATTTAATGTTAGTCTACCAGATGTGCCAGCTGTTGCACTTTAGAAGCAAATTGAGTCTTCGATGTTTCGTTGTCACAATCACATCACTACGACCCATAAGTCATCTATACAATTAAAAAAATGCTAAAAGTTCAATTTACGCACTACCTTTAGAAAAATGTGTAGTAATGTGAAAATACTTGGCCTCAGTTGGTATAGTAACCTTAAGAAAATCAGAAGGGTTCAATCTTGATAGGAAAAACATGTTTTTCTCAAAGAGTTACTTTAAAGTTCTTTTTTATTTTGTCTTGTTTTTTTACTTGGATTTTGTAATTTAATTTTTATACTTTAAGTTAATACTTTTAAATGACCTTGTGAAAAACACAATCTAATTTTTGATCAGGTTTTCTGTTTCAATAAAGTCTTTATTATTATTATTATCATCATCATCATTATCATCATCATCATCATCATCATCATCATCAGAGGGCTAAATTGAATACTGCCCTATATAATGTCAATCAACAAGCAAACTATTATTAGCAATCAAGGTTAAATACCAAGGTTACCGGAAGTAGTTGTAAAAGCTTCGTCTATTAATAAATTCAAAACAGAATTAAGGAAACACTGGATATCACACCCACTGAAGTTTAACCCTTATACGAGAGCATGGCAGGGAGTGCAGAGAGGGGTATATAAGCAATAGCTTAAAGCCCAACACCAAGAGTATACCAAAAGTAAGTATAAAAAGAAATGATTAAACTAAACACTTGGTACATCATTGGAACACCATTATATATTTGATCACTTGCTATAGCTATATAAATCCTGTTCAGGTCCAGAAAAAAAATCTCATTACAGATATACAGAATGTTAATGTTGGGTTTCTTTGTTGTCATTACTAAAAATATCCGCATGTCAAATCATCTACAAACTTCTAGTTTAACCTCAAACCTCCCCCTGTAATATAGTTAAACAATGTTATTATTATTATATCAACAATGTCTAATAATAATAATAATAATAATAATAATAATCGTAATATTTAAGACTAAAAGCCGGGAACTCATTGCATCTGACACGATTCTGCGGAGAACGCAACGCCACACCGTACGCATCATATTGTTTTTCATCTTTTCTTTATCAACCGTTTACATCTTTTCTCTTTCTATTCATCTCTTATCAAAGCTAATCTTTCTTTTGGTTTTCATTTATTCTTGAATTAGAGTTTCTCCTTGGCGTATGTCTTGTATGATCTTGCGAAGTCCCCTTTGAAAATCTTTGTATGCCATAGAGTAAATAAATGGATTAATAGTAAGATTTAAATCCAACATCAACAAACTCACCTCATGAAATACATGAATAAAATCATGACTTATTATGAAGTAAAGAAAAAAAACACAGCTTGGAGATATTGTAAAAATATGAATAAATGCAATTAATAAGAGGGTAGCCAACAGATCCGACTTGATCCTTTGAGTTCTACTGCTGAACCTAGGTTGATTTTCAGTCGGAAATTCGTGGTTAACTCTTCGTGTTTTGTGTAATTTTAAAAGCATCCGCACATAACAGTATACCATAATACAAAGAGGTATCAGCGACTGAGGAATAACTAATAGTGTTGCAGCCTTGTTGGTCACTTCAATTTTACACTCTTTCATGCCTGGTTCTACGTCTGCATTTACAGGTATCAGTCCTGATAAAAGTAAACCGCATACATGAGGGCTAAAGAGTGACAGGTATGTAATTTTCCCACCCAATAGCCTCTGATGATATGTTATTGGATGGACGACAGCTATATAGCGTTCAATTGTAAGCACAACAAAATTGTAAGTCGATGTTACTGACATGTAGAAGAAGAGAAACTGCAGTTTACAAAATATGGTTCCACTAGTGCCATCAGGAACCTCAATGTTGTAGAAGATCAAAAACATCATAGAGCCAATCAAATCAATCACAGTCTGATGAAGAAGTAATTTCAGCGATAGAGATTTCTTGAAAGTCCTGTTGTAGATGAACACAAATATGACAGTGGAATTTGCGACGATACCAATAATAGCCAATACCCAACGAGCTACGACCAGCACAAGGGGATCTTGCAGTGCAATGCGAGTTGTGTCGTTTCTATGTACCTCCATACTTTTCCTTGACTTGCTTAACACAGGGAAAGTTGCAGATACTTTACTCAGATGTAAAATGTGTTTTTCTTCGTATATAAATTTTTACCGAAAGTGTGGTAGTAATACAGAAATGATTTATCCGACAATGTTCTTTCTCATCCGATCCTTCACATTAGACTCTTTAGTACAATGTGATATTATAAAGAATAAATCCAGCGTTTTGTCAATGTTTGGGCCATTAGGAATTTTCAATGTTACGATAGTATTCATTATGCGATGATTTAAATAGAGTATTTTATGACATTCTGTACTTTGTTTACATTACATACAACACAATACACGTCAGCATATTGTTCTTTCTCATCCGATCCTTCACATTAGACTCTTTAGTACAATGTGATATTAGAAAGAATAAATCCAGCGTTTTGTCAATGTTTGGGCCATTAGGAATTTTCAATGTTACGATAGTATTCATTATGCTATGATTTAAATAGAGTATTTTATGACATTCTGTACTTTGTTTACATTACATACACAATACACGTCAGCACACTCCCATAAGTCATCTATACAATAAGAAATCTGACAGTAACATTTTATATTATTTCTTGCATTTTACGCATTACCTTCAGAAAAATACTATTGTGTCCTAATGGGAAAAAACTTGGCGTCATATCTCTATTGGTATAGTAGCCAAACAAAAGGAAATCAGAAAGGTTCAATCTTGATGGGGAATAACATTTGTTTTTCTCAAAGATTTATAGTCAATACAGTCATCAGTCGGCTAAAGTTGAACACTGCCCTCTATAATGTCCATTAACAAGCAGAAGTCAGGATAAACTCTTAATAGCAAATAAAGGATAAATATAATAGGAAATTAATAAACTTAGCAGTGAGTAAATCAATTGTATTTTATATGTACTGTACTGTATACCATTGGAACATTATTATATATTTGATCAATTGCTATAGCTATAGAAATCCTGTTCAGGTCCAAACAAAAAGTCTTGTTACAGATGATATACAGAATTGTCAATGCTGGTTTCTTTGTTTTGATTACTAGAATATTCTCATGTCAAAAACATCTATAAATATCTGCTGCCCCCTCCCACCCCAACTTTCTTTTATTTTTAATATGATATTCTCATATCAAAAAATCTATAAATCTCAACTGCGCCATCCCACCCCACATCTCGGTTATATTTTTAATATCCTCATGTCAAATCATCTATAAACATTCTCCCTACCACTTACCCTTGTAATATATTTAAACAATTTATTATTATTATTATTATTTTTATTTATTTATTTATTTACTAATATCTTTAGCCAGGATGACACAATCATTTTAAAGAAATGTTTTTTATCGTGGTCCTGGAAAAAAAAAATAATAATAATATTATTATTAATAATGATAATAACAATCAAAATAACAATAATAATAAACAACAACAAAAAATAATAATGATAAACAAAACACAAAAAAACACACCCAGAGTCAGGCATTAATAATCATTATTAATTAATATTATTATTATTATTGTTATTATTATTATTATTATTATTATTATTATTATTAGTAGTAGTAGTAGTAGTATTAGTATAGTATTATTATTATTAGTATTATTATTATTATTATTATTATTATTATTATTATTATTATTATTATTATTAGTATTATTATTTTTATTATTATTATGTCAATAATGTCTAATAATAATAATAATTGTAATATTTAAAACTTCAAGGTCGGGCACTTACTGCGCCTGACAAAATGCTGTGGAGAGCAATGCAACAACGTACGCAACATATTGTTTTTCATCTTTTCTTTATCAATCGTTTACATCTTTTATTTTTCTATAATTTTTGTCAAAGAACATTTGATAGTGTGGACAGCTTCAATAGGAAAAAAATTTCTATGACTGTCTATAAATTCTTGAACTTGATGATAATGGTATGGTAAAATACCGCCAATACTTTCTAAACTTGGGGTGATGGATTCAAATCATGTGACAGCAAAGTTTTTTCTCGCGACTAAAAAAAAAAACATCTCTACTCTTTAAGCCTAATAATGAGACCTTTTATACGGCGGTAGGGCTGCCGTCTATATAGGCATAAATATGGTTTTTAAAACAAGTTCTCGTAATTGTGAAAGCTCCGATGTAGGCAGTATTAATAGAGGCGGTAGATCTAAAAAAGATCTATTAATCAATCAACTATTAATCAACCGAGTGTTTCTAGAGCTCCTAATGAGCAGGGACGTAGCCAGAATTTTGAAAGGAGGGGGGGGGGCGTTATGAGAGGTACGTATAGTCCCGAGCGGGGGTGGGGTGTTCCCCTTCCTACGGCTGGGGGATGCCAAGGACCCCGGTGGGATCGAGGGGCCCCTCGGAGGTAGCGCACTCTGAACGTTTAATGACTGTTTTGAGAGGAAAAAGTGAAAATTGCAATAGACGCATCATAAATTATATTAGTAAACCTAACAATAATTATAATAATAACTCAAAAGTGGCGGATCCAGAAATTCGAAAGAGAGGTGACCCAGAGAGGGACTTTCACAGATTGAGGGTCCACCCACCTCAACACCAACATGGTTGGGGCTGAGGTAAGAAAATTTATGATTAGGACGCCTCTAGCTGGCCGGAAATTACACTCTCAGACTTAAATTTGAATACAACTTTCTTCTTTTAAATTAAAAAAAAATTAGGTGGGAGCCTTGAATCCGCCACTGCTCAAAACATTCTTTATTCAAAATAGTCATAATCACGAAAAATGGGCATGAAAAGCCAGATCACATCCTGAACACAAATTTATGCACCCTCCCCTGAGCAGTAACTATGAAATATTCCGAGTCAGGTGCCGACTCGATGGAGTTTAAATGTCATAACCAAGGAAAGGCGCATATCTGCTTTGAAAGATAGGGGTGGTTTAACTACAATATTTAATTTCCTGAAAAGTATCAAATTACATAAACAAAATTCAAGCATGTAACGGTTAAAAAATAATTAATGTCTTCACTTTTAATTTAAGGGTTTAAATTTTAATTGGATGGATGGATGGCTTTTTACGGTGTAAACAGCAAGGATAACCTATGAAAGTCTGAAGAAGACTATCCTGTGGGGTCCTTCTGGGTGGTGGATTGAGCAGTACACCGGGAGACAATACGTCTACTCTACTTTTTCCGAAGAGTGTAGTTCACATGAGCCATATTGAATACGGCCATATTGCACACGCAGTGGTGGGGACTTGTCAGACGGGGGATCCATGGCAAGGTCCCCGTACGGGAGGAGGGGCGAGCGATGTCCCCTACGAAAAAAGTGGGCGTGGTTGGGCATCCATCTCTCAATAGTGTTCCCCGAAAATGACAATTTAGGAGTTTCGACAGCTTATTTAATCAGTTTTGGGGGCTACTAATATGTAAAATATACACATACATTTTTTTTCCTCACTGACGAATTGTGGTTTTTCTCACCGAAAGGGGGTAGGGGAAATGGGGAAAAAGTGGAATTATATTAAAATTTCATGGCCGGCGGAACCGGTGGGGGGGGGAGGCCTGGGCCCCCTCCAACCACTTTTTGGCAAAAAATATATAATGTCCGGAGATTTTTGTATGATCGGAAATGCAAGAAAAGAAGGAGGCAAGAAGAAGGAGAAGGATGGGAAAGAGAATGTTTATCCAGTACCCGACCGAGTTACATTTTCTCGCAATATATGGGGAAGGGGACAATGGGTCCTGACCCCTCCCTTGGGCAACAAAAAAAAGGGGAAAAGAAAAAGAATTCCAGACCTACCTTTTCAGGACCCGTGAGCTGATTTTTTTTTTTTTTTTTTTTTTTTTTTTTTTTTTTTTTTTTTTGTTACATTACAAACAACATAAAAGTCATTAAAACACACTTCAAATGTCGGGAAAGCCCATTTCCCGCCATCTAGGAATCAAAATTTTCATGGGGGAGAACCCTGCACCATTCTTTCTTTTTGGGATTTATCGATTCATGGCAAAAAGAATACGCATGTAACTACTCATTTGTTTATGTATGAATACACACATAAAATAAAAAATGAGAAAAATTTACCTGACTGACTCAAGAGGGGAAAACCTTGAATTTTGAAGAAATTAAAATACATTAAAATACATTTCAGAAGTCAGGAAAGCTCATTTCCCGCCATCTAGAAATCGAAATTTTCCCGGGAAACACGGACCTTTTCTTTGGAGTTCATTGATTAATTGAATCATTTTCAAGAGGTGGGGGGTGGGGCACCTTGAATTTTGAAGAAATTAAAAGTCATTAAAAGACACCTAAGAAGTCGGGAAAGCTCATTTCCCGCCACCTAGGAATCAAAATTTTCCCGTGGAAGAACCACAGGACCCCCCCCCCTTTCCTTTTGCGATTTATCGATTCATGGAAAAAAAAATACGTATGCAACTTGCTCAAAATTTTTTTATGTTTGTATACACACATAAGGCCTATTTACTGTAACAACAATGGGAAAAAAATTATTACCATTAATTTTAAAGAACTTAAAGTCGGGAAAGCTCATTGCCCACCACTTAGAAATCAACATTTTCCCGGGAAGAACTCCAACCTCCCTTTCTTTGGGTTCATTGATTCATTATAATAATTTTCAAGAGGGGAAAACCTTAAATTTTGAAGAAATTAAAAGTAATTAGAAGACACCTCAGAAGTCGGGAGAGCTCATTTCCCGCCTTCTAGGAATCCAAATTTTCCTGGGGGAGAACCCCCGGACCCCCCTTTCTTTTTGGGATTTATCGATCGATTTTTCGAAAAAAAAATCGTATGCAACTACTCAAGTTTTTGTGTAGGCCTATGTATACACACATAAGGTCTATCTAGTGTAATAACAATGGGGAAAATTTACCTGACCGTTTTGAAGAGAGGAAAACCTTGAATTTTGAAGAACGTTTAAAGTCACTAAAAGATACTTCAGAAGTCGGGAAAGCTCATTTCCAACCATTTAGAAATCAAC
>NW_022758093.1:0-974 GCF_011630105.1 Anneissia japonica
TATATTAATGTATTACGGTCGGTTTAATTTGTGAATGTAGTTCCAAGCAGATATTAGCCTGTGATGGCATTTGAAGCATAATAAAACTGAATTTGAATTGATTGCGGGAGTGCGAGAGATTGCAACAATTTCCAGGAGACACCTGCGACTTGCAGGAAATTTGGGACGCCTAGTTTCCGAAAGCCTGCTTGTCGGAGCTTATGATTTTGTCTGCTATCAATAACACTTCCTTTGTGGACATAGAAGTCATTGGGAATATACATAAATTTTTAAATGTATGACTTTTCTACCTCTCATAGTTTCTCTGGGTAGTTAAAGCAGGGAGGTGTTTATAGTATATTTTATAGTTTCAATTTCCTTTCAAGGGGCCTTGAAAACTTTCTTATGCAACAGTAGTTATGCAAGTGAATGTAAGTATCACAATGCTCAGCCGTTTTTTTGAATGTTAAGGAACAGTGATCAAGAAAGACATTTGATATAATAGTGATTGTTAGTGTTTCAATACCCAACTAGTTCTTCTGTATAGACAGTTCCATAACAATAGTCATGGAGGAGTGACTGACCTAATGCCATCTATTATACTTTATATCTGTGTATAATAAACCAGTTACGAATAGCTGTTTATGACCGTTTTAGAGTAATCTACCCTCAAACTCTCTAGGCTTTTGTGAATTGTTAGTATGGACTTATTGTATGTATATTTGTATTACTCAATAATGTTGGAATAATAAAACTAAAAAAACACATCATCAAAACTTATTTTTATACTAGAGCCATACCATTGTTTTGAACTTGTGTTACGGCTTAACTGAAATGATTACACAATTTTAATTATTGTTTAAAGTATTAGGTTTCAATGATAACTATTCATATAATGGACATATTTAAAACAAATTATATCATGAACAAATTAGGATTCCTGCTGCATCTAATTAATTAAAATGTATATTAATTTAAGTAATTTTTTGTTGTTA
>NW_022758094.1:0-787 GCF_011630105.1 Anneissia japonica
CTACCCATAACACAGTGAGTGGTTAGTAATCGGTCCGCAAAGTTCGAACCACCAATCAAAACTATGCCATGACTGAAGCTTTAATTTGCATACATCACCCTATATAAGAGTTTAAGATGGGAATTGATTTGGCTTTAGTTGAGAGACTTAGTGAACGTGGAGGAATAAGGAAAGACTAAGCTGTGTGGCTCGAAAGTACAGATATATACCAGTTAACTAGAAATTGCAAATTGCAAGTGAAGTGCTGCGAAGTACAACTGCATAAAATGTTCTTCGAACAAAATTATTTATGCGAGTCAAGTGAAAATAATGAATAATAAAAATATAACAAATAATATGAGCACGACCCATTGTCTATATATTATTAGAACAGCGTTGGTACAATAGTGTTTTGCTGCAGTGACATCTCTCTGCTGGCGATGGCTCGCTGCTGCTGGCGATGACTCGCTGCTGGCGAATCGATCTGCGCATGTGTATTAAATGGTATTTATTTCCGCAAACACTATGCCAGTCTACAACAAGCGTCGCCTAAATGTAATAATTAGCACGTTGAAATAGGCTAGTAAATAAGTTTAACTGGGTTCGTAAATAATATTGTCCTCAAAATATTGTGGCTGAGACATGAGCCGATTAATCGTAGAAATAGGAAACCTAGAAATATAGTAAAAACGCTGAATAGTACCGGTACTCCAGCGTCGCGACATGCCGACGTTGGTACGAGTGGGTTAGTCTACAAACGTCGCCTAAAGTAATTGATTTTACCCGGCAGAACGAAAGAAGGAAACTC
>NW_022758095.1:0-759 GCF_011630105.1 Anneissia japonica
ATTTATATATATGTACACTGTAAAAAGTGTGTTTAGAAAGTGATAGCAGAAATGTGTTTAGAAAAGATATGTTTAGAGTATTTACACTTGGTGTTTAGAAACTGAACACCGATGTTTCGTGATTTGACACATGACGTTTAGCTTCTAAACATGTTTACAAAGTGATAGCAAAAAAGTGTTTAGAAAAGTGTTCACATGCTAAACACAGTTTTTACAGTGTATTTAAAATTATATATTATTTACATTTATATGATGTATATTTTTATATATATTTTTACGATTACTTTGACTTGACCTGAGAAACAATTATTCAACCAATAAAAAGAAATTTATCAACATTGACAATAATATAAATGATTAATAATAATGTCCATTTGAAAACTAAATTGCACTACATCTTCTATTGGTTAGGATCGGGTCTAGAATATAAATAAACTTGTTTCCACCTGACCCAGTAACGATATGATATATGATGTAGTCCTCTTGATTGAACATGCATTTATTTCTTTTTTCATATTATTGTCCATTGCGTTGTAAAGTAGTCATCTTGATGTTAATGCTGTGCTTTACCATGTACAATCGAAACACATAGACCTATTACCATATATCTATTATACTTATATTTATATTTTTAAATATAGTTATTATATTATTAATTTATATTTATTTATTATACTGTGATTATTATTGTATCATACCTGTATATATGCCTATATATATAATATATAATGAATCATAACTATATATATGCATATATAC
>NW_022758096.1:0-693 GCF_011630105.1 Anneissia japonica
CTTCATCTAACCAACAACTGCATTATTCAATGGATGCTTCATCTAACCAACAACTGCATTATTCAGTAGATGCATCATCTAACTGACAACTGCATTATTCAATGGATGCTTCATCTAACCAACAACTGCATTATTCAATGGATGCTTCATCTAACAAACAACTGCATTATTCAATGGATGCATCAGGTAAGCAACAACTGCATTATTCAATTGATGCTTCATCTAAGAAACTACTGCATTATTTAATGGATGCTTCATCTAACCAACAGCTGCATTATTCAATTAATGCTTCATCTAACCAACAACTGCATTATTCAAGGGATGCTTTATCTAAGCAACAACTGCATTATTCAATGGATGCTTCATCTAACCAACAACTGCATTATTCAATGGATGCTTCAACTAACCAACAACTGCATTATTCAATGGATGCATCAGGTAAGCAACAACTGCATTATTCAATGAATGCTTCAGGTAAGCAACAACTGCATTATTCAATGGATGCTTTATCTAACCAACAAATGCATTATTCAATGGATGCTTCATCTAACCAACAACTGCATTATTCAATGGATGCATCAGGTAAGCAAAAACTGCATTAATCAAGGGATGCTTCATCTAACCAACAACTGCATTATTCAATTGATGCTTCATATAACCAACAACTGTGTACAAGTTGTGTACTAACCATCA
>NW_022758097.1:0-1545 GCF_011630105.1 Anneissia japonica
GCTGAGCGAGGTGTCCACGATCCGGTGTTTCGTGTTCGTGTCCAGCAGACCCGGACTCAAGCTGTGGGTAATCCCGAAACATATCGACATCGAGATTTTCAGGAAGGCGAGAAACACGACGGCGGCAAACACCGGAACCAGTACTATCATCGACAACATGACGTGGAGGCGTGTGCAGAAAAGGAGGTGTTGAGAAAGTAACGGTACGGTTCTTGGCGAGTAAATGCTGACGGTGGCGTCACCTTCGTTCTATTTATCGGCGTTCGCGAAGTGCCCATGACGTGGCATTTTTGTGTACGACGAAACTTCCCGCTTCGTAGTCGAGAATGTGGCAGGAGAACGAACGCGGAACGATGGTGACGATGAGGTCGGCCGTGACCGATTCGAGCGAGAGGCTTCATCGACTGACGATACACCGTTCGCGCGGCGACGTTCGCACAGCCGGTCTGATCAGCGAACGTCGACGCTGGTGGGTGGAAATGCGATCCGACCGACTCACGATCCAATACGATAAAGCGACCAGGTCGTTGTCGACGGTCTCTCCTTCGGGTAAGACCTTGCTGTGGTATCTTCCCGACGAAATTCTCCGATTCGCCGTTCGATGCCGAAGTGGGATCGCCAGCTTTCGATTCACTATCGATTCGAGCGGTTCGACGGTGCATTCTTTAAAGGCTCTCTGCAGATGGACCATAATCTCGTTAAATCTGGACGTGACCCTTTTACCCAACGCTCTGAAAACGTACGTTCTGAACAGTAACGATGATGTAGCATTTCAGTACTCCATGGCGTAGGTTCCATTACCGAAGACAAGACCTTTTAGGATACATGTCATATTCAGCGAGTCATACATTATCTGTTTAATAAATTATTGTTAAACTAAAATACTGTTTCCATTATTTTATTTTATTATGTGTGTGTGTCTTTTAACAAAAGTGAATCAATGCGAGAGATAAATAAAGAGATGTAAAACCAATTTTTGTTTGTTCTCTTTGGTTTACTTTATTTTACATCGCAAACGCACAATATTCTGCCGGTGTCCGGTTCGTACACGGCACCGTCTAAACCGCAGCGTAACCAGCATTCGTCCGTCAAGGGAACCGCCTCGGGATACCCGTTGAGAGCAGGAACGCAAGATCCTACGTCGCTGCCGACGGGAAAGTAGCAGTGCGATCCGAAGAGTCCGCACCCCTCGAAGTCGGGAGCGAGGTACCAGCGGTCGTTGTTGCCTTTGAAATTTTTCTTGTTGTTGCCTTTGAGATTTTTCTTCGGCCGGCGGACGCTGCACAGGTTCAGCGAGATGCTTCTCTCGCAGCTGTCGCAACATCTCACGTATCGGGTCCCGTCCTCCGCGATTTCCAAGCACGCGCGATTCCAGTTCGGAAGAATGCACGCTTCCTGGTAGAGAAACGGAGTGGCACCTTGGACGTAAACCGAACCGATCACCAGGTCGGAATCCACCTTCGAATACGCGACCGCAGTAGAATAGAAAGACGAAGAGAACAACAGCAATAACAGAAGCCGAAACGGCGAAACGCCTACCGTCCG
>NW_022758098.1:0-517 GCF_011630105.1 Anneissia japonica
TATATATAATGAGTGTGTTTACAATGAGTTAAGTAAAATTAATGAATAGTATAAGAACATATGCTGTTGTAATCGTATCAATGACTTCGATCATGGGAGGGGGGGACATAGGACACGCCCTCTCCACATATTTTTAAGGGGTTTTCCCCCTCCACTTTCCAACAACATTATCTTATCATTCACCTGAAGAAGTGTACTGTGTACACGAAAGCTTGTGACAATAAATATTTCAACTAGTCTATAAAGTGCTACCGTTTTCTTATTGTTTGATTACTGTGAAGACTAGTACGGCTCACCATATTATTTTCCAACAACAATTTAATATAAAAATTGTTAATATTAAAAGATGTTCTGCAGCAGTTCTATGCTAAGATTAATAAGCTTTTTTTTTTATAATAATGATATGTTATATAATGCCCAAACCATTATTACTATGACTTTAATGTATTTTAATTTGTGCTTAATAAGCCATAAAATACTGAAACATAGCGCAAGTGACAACAGTGTAAATATATAT
>NW_022758099.1:0-459 GCF_011630105.1 Anneissia japonica
GACTATTATTTGTAATGTTTAAATTTATAAATTACCAGCATTCAAGTACAGTACTGAACTATATTTCCTGTATTTGTTTTGATCCGATATTAATTCTCAGTATTTCTAACCTATAATTGTAATGACCTTGGTAGAGTTACCTAGGCCCAATTTATTAGCCTTGCTAAATACCAGTGACAACATGGTGTGTTTTGGTCATGGAATTGGTATGCACAGGTTAATTTGACCTACCTTTCACTTCCCTTTGGTTCACATTTATATTTAAAAAAACCCTACTTATAGGTCAGTTGGTTTCCAATTTTCATAGGATAAGCATCACTTTGTTTTCTCTCTCCGAATTTTGATATTCAACTTTGTATTTTCATTTGTTTAATAAATTGCAATATATTCAAAATTAACTGTTGAGTTTGTGTCATCTATACACTAGTCAACATCTAAATATATATATACATATATATA
>NW_022758100.1:0-715 GCF_011630105.1 Anneissia japonica
AAAAAAAAAAAAAAAAAATGAAAAAATGTATTTCTAGAAACCACTCAATTGCATCATCAAGAGAAGCTATGATGTTTTGTATTTAAAGTACTAAATGTTTATGCCTAGGTAGGCTACACTCAGTTTCTAATTCATAATACACAAGCGAATCAAATAGGTCTGATACAAACAACTCTTAGCACAGCTGAAACCTATTGTACACCAACATCAAGACAAATATCACATTGTGCACCACACCTTCCGATAAAACACATTTACTTTTGAAAAATGAATTAGAGTACATTTTGTACTGTTTTCAAAATGCATTTAAGTTTTCACACCTACATTATTACAAATCATAATTTGCCATGTTTATAATCAAATAACCAAATACGTCTAAAATTACCATCATTTATAAACAAAAAAAAATAATAAGATTCATATTTCTCCCACCAATGTCTTTAATCTGAAGATATAGTAAATAAATATGCATTAATCCTTGTATAATAATCTATATATTAATTCTGCTAATCGCCACTGCGTAACTTCCTCATAATTCCTCTGAAAACGCTGGTAGGAAAGTGCTCATATCTCATACACTAGGGCTTCCATATGTCACAACCACATTCCGCTACTTTTTAAGGCTGGATATTGGATAAAAACGAAAAAATAGCCTAAAACCACCGAAAATCAGTACCTGTTTTGCCATGTTTTGCAAGTTGCTTACGTCACGTAA
>NW_022758101.1:0-1252 GCF_011630105.1 Anneissia japonica
AAACTTCAAACTTTCAATGGAATAGAGTTTGTTTCAGGCTATCTCACTTTGCCTAACAAAAAAAAAATTATATTTTGACTTAACTTTTTAACATTGTCACTTTTTGCACAAAAGTGCTTATCTCGCCGAGTTGAGCACTTAAGTACACGGACGGATGTCGAGTACACACTCGCGTCCGCGACTCGCCGACAGACCTCGAGTACACGGACAGATGTCGAGTACACACTCGCGTCCGCGACTCGTCGACAGACCTCGAGTACAGCGGACGGATGTTGAGTACACTGGCGTCCGCGACTCGCCGACCGACATCGAGTACGCGGACGTCTAGTAGGCGGACGTGGAGTACACGGACGGATGTCGAGTAGACGGACGTGGAATAGACGGACGAACGTCGAGTAGACGGACGTGGAGTAGACGGACGAATGTCGAGTACGCACTCACTTCCGCGACACGCAGACCGACCTCGAGTACGCGGAAGGACGTCGAGTAGACGGACGAGGAGTACATTCGTGACCGTGTCCTCCGTCCGGTTCACAGATTCGGCCTCTCTGGACTTACAAACATTTCTCAAAGCTCGACTTTCCAAAAAAATTCGACATTTCTGGACTTAGACAAATTTTCGACATTTCTGGACTTAGAGAAATTTCCGAAATTTCTGGACTTAGACAATTTTCAAAAGCTGGATTTAGAAAAAAAATCAGAAAGCTTGAAAATCGGAAAAAATGTGTCCGCGACTCGACGACGGACGTCGAGTGTCCGCGAACCTCGACTGATGTCGAGTACACGTCTCTAATTAGACTTCGAAAAAAAAATTTTGGATATTGGAAAGAAATTGTGTCCGCGTCCTAACGACGTACGTCGAGTACACCTACGACTCCGCGAACAGCCGACGGTCGTCGAGTACACGGACGAGTCCGCGAATCTCCGACGGACGTCGAGTACACGGACGCGTCCGCGGATCTCCGACGGATGTCGAGTACACGGACGCGTCCGCGAATCTCTGACGGACGTCGAGTACACTGTCACGTTCGCGAATATTCAAAGAACGCCGAGTACGCGGACGAGTCCGCGAATCTCCGACGGACGGCGAGTACGCGGACGTGTCCCCGATCTCCAACGAACGTCGAGTACACGGAGGTGTTCGCGACTCTCCAAGGCACGTTGAATAGACCGACGTGGAGTACACTGACGTTCGTTGACTGCACGCTCGTGACCGCGACCCGCCGACCGACGTCGAGTACGCGGACGTGTC
>NW_022758102.1:0-812 GCF_011630105.1 Anneissia japonica
TCATATTCATGTATTAGTCACTGAGTTCAGTTTTTTAAAACTATTAACATTCTTATTATCATTTTAGGGTTACTCATTTATTGCCCCATCCATCTTGTTTACTGAGAACGCTGTCACAGAAAACCTTCTGTCTCCACCGAAGAACACAAACAAACCTACAGATTCACAGATAAGCAGTATATTAGTTTTGAAGGTAAATGTTCTTCTGTTTTAACGATGATGAGGATGGTGAAAATAATATCAGGGCCGTCGGAACCGCACAGGCTTGGGCCTGACCACTTTTCTCAATTCTACATTTTAAAATAAATATATACTTAACATATAACTATAAATAATATGACCTTATTATTAATGTTCATATTCACATTGTCAATATTTCCACCTTAGTTTCAACCATGATGAGGCTGAGGTCGGTATGGACTCTAGCCCAAACTAACTTTATCTTATTTCTGCCAATGTACTGGATGGGGAGTGGTAGAGGCTCTACAGGTTTGCCAGCTGCTATTTCTGGGCACCCAGATGTGCCATATTTCCAAAGTTTGCTCACCTTAGCCCTAACTATGGTG
The DNA here is from genome assembly GCF_011630105.1 of Anneissia japonica. Taxonomy (NCBI): domain Eukaryota; kingdom Metazoa; phylum Echinodermata; class Crinoidea; order Comatulida; family Comatulidae; genus Anneissia; species Anneissia japonica. Next base: position 567 of record NW_022758102.1, read on the forward strand.
GGACTGAGCAGAGTATACACTCTATCATACTACATGCCCTTCGAGGGGGTTGGGTAAAGGCTCTAGGTTGCCAGCATCTATTTAATATCAGATGTTTCTTTTGTATTTTATAGAATTCTCCATTTAATAAATTATATGAATTGGATATGAAGTCAAACCCACTTGGGGATGGAAGCTTCTCAGTATGCAGGTAAGGCCAAGTAAAAAATCTAATATATTCTCATTTTCACTTCCACTCATCTCCAT
>NW_022758103.1:0-874 GCF_011630105.1 Anneissia japonica
ATCATGGTTTTATTTATTACAAACATATTCTTTCACCATCAATACATATTCAGGCCCTTCTTTTTAATTAAAACGATCTATCTTAAATTTGTCTTTCTTGAGTTTGGGACTATTATTAGGCTTATGTGTTTAAATAACTTAAAAAGGATAAACCTAAAAATGCGCGCGAAGCGCGCAAAATTTCTTTGTGTTTTTAATTCTAATTTCGTCGGAATTTATGAAAACTCCCTAAAATGTGCAATTTATAGAGGAAATTGGCCTACCGTAACAAGAAATGCGAGCAAAGAATTTAAGAATTTTAGGCACTTTCAGAGGATGCATTTGTCAAGTGATGGGGAAAGACTTTCCAAAGATGGATATTTTTTCCTTGTCCCCCGGTGTTTTTAATTATAATTTCGTTGAAACTGATCAAAACTCCCTAAAATGTGCAATTTTTTAGAGGAAATTGCCCCATGCTAACAAGAAATGCGCGCGAAGCGCGCGAAATTTGTGGTTTTTAAGGCACTTTCAGGGATGAAAAGGGCATTTATAAAGGGGTGGGGAAGATTTTTCAAAGATAGATATTTTCCCCTTTTCCCCCAGTGGTTAAGCCATCGGGCAGCATAGATCAAAGGAGTTATGACAGTTTTTGAAGTGGAGAAGGGTTGCAGGGTGTTGTGAGTCTGGTCATTATGATATCTTCCTTTCTTGTCTTTATTTTTCTCTTCTCTTTTTCTTTTTCTTTTCTTTTCTTTTTTTTTCTTTCTCTTTCCCTCCTTCTCCCCTCTTTCTTTTCTCTTATTACCCAGCCCGGTACGACGGCTTGGTCAGCCCGGTAAAAACCGTCAGGGGAGGGGCAGTTTCCCCCCCCCCCTCGCGCCTGTTACGACACTGG
>NW_022758104.1:0-752 GCF_011630105.1 Anneissia japonica
TTAATACAACAATTTATAAGTCAAGTGGAAAGGGAAAATATTTAAAATTATTTCTAATTGAAACATTTACGCAAATTAATACAATTAATAACTCCAGTGGAAAGGGAAAATATTTAAAGTTATTTCTAATTGAAACATTCAAGAAAATTAATACAACAATTTGTAAGTCAAGTGGAAAGGGAAAATATTCAAAGTTATTTTTAACTGAAACATTTACGCAAATTAATAAAACAATTCATAAGTCAAGTGGAAAGGGAAAATATTCAAAGTTATTTTTAATTGAAACATTTACACAAATTAATACAATTAATAATTCCAGTGGAAACGGAAAATATTTACCAGTATTAAAAGTTATTTTTAATAGTTATTTTTAATTGAATTGGGAAAATTGAAAAAAAATATTGAATATTTAAAATTATTTTTAATTGAAAAATTTAAGCAAATTAATACAATTTATAAGTCTAATGGAAAGGGAAAATATTAAAAGTTATTTTTAAGCGAAACATTTACGCAAATTAATACAACAATTTATAAGTCAAGTGGAAAGGGAAAATATTCAAAGTTATTTTTAACTGAAACATTTACGCAAATAAATACAACAATTTATAAGTCCAATGGAAAGGAAAAATATTAAAAGTTATTTTTAAGCGAAACATTTACGCAAATTAATACAATAATTTATAAGTGTAATGGAAAGGGAAAATATTCAAAGTTATTTTTAACTGAAACATTTACGTAAATTAATAAAACAA
>NW_022758105.1:0-1063 GCF_011630105.1 Anneissia japonica
GATTTCTGGTTCATCAAGGGTTACAAAAAGTAAGACACGAGAAACAGGCAAGATTGTTTTTTTTTCTGATTTTATTTTCCAAAATTCAAATTTTTTTTTTTCTTTAGAACACTGTACGAACACTTTGGCCCCTTCACTTTTTGTTTTAAATTATCAGTAAGAAGGATATCTTTTCCTCAATCCGGTTCTGATGTACTGATCGTCGGTTCCCCGTCCCGTCGGAAGACAGGTCGCCGGATCGACGAGAAGCATTCCCTGATCGGTTCTGCACGAGGACACGTCTAGGAGGTTGCGGAACGCCGACGAGCTGTGTTCGTGTTCCCCGAAGAATCATTTGTTGACGCTCTTGAATGCGCAAGGTTCGGACTGGCTGCTGTCGTGGTACTGTCTACCCTGCATGCCGACGTTGGATTCCTCCTTCAGGTAGTGGCTGAACACCGGCTGGTAGAATTGGTCCAGGTCCGACTTGTACTGCTCTACCGGCTGTCTGCTAAGGAGGCACGTTGTCCGTCATCCAGAGAGGGTGCTTCAGCGAGAGCGTGACGTGCGCCTCCGAAGCTCCGATCGTCGCGTACGGATTCGTCGTGAACTTTTCGGTTATCACGTCCAGCTAATCCAGGGACTGGTTGGAGTTGCCGTCGGAGGCGGACGCCCTGCCGTTCACGATCATCAACTCCTGCGCCTCGGGATCGAAGCACGCGGGCAGAGGCACAGCCACGAAATCACCGTGTCCCTGTCGCTGGTGCTGCAGCGAGGGATTCATGATCGTGCATCCCATGCCTCTGACGTATCCCAACCCGGCGACGTAGTGCTGCGCCCTCGTTTTGTCCATCGGGCTGGTGTCCACGTAGGTGATCTCGATGCGGCAGCTCGTCTTGTAGGACGACGCGTTCGTCTCGATCGCGTCCAACTTTCCGTTGCCCAGGAAGAGATAGCGGTTGTTGGCTCCCGACTTGGCCATCACGACGCTGCACGTCCGCTGCTCCACGGTCCGGAAAAGGAGAAACGCCGTGTTGACGTACACTCCCTCTCTCACCAGCACCCGGGTCGTCGTCGGATTCTG
>NW_022758106.1:0-635 GCF_011630105.1 Anneissia japonica
CTTTTTTGGGTTGGCAAGGCCTCTAACATTCATTGAGCAAACACTTACATTATTCATCTAAAAAATAAAATAAAATAAAATAAAATTTGGTAATAATTAGAGCTGTAACAAAATGGTGACCTATTATGAGAACTTACTATTAAGCCTATTTTATTTATATATAATATTTCAATTAAGTTTAAACAAAAAAAAGCAAAAAACAAACATGAAAACACAAACAAAAAGAAAAAGTGCGCGTATGCGAGTCCCATTAACATCTGGGAATTTATCTTCATGGCTGAAGTGTTAGATGTCAAAAAAAAAAACTTTCTTCCATTCTATACCCAATTTTCATGAATATGAAGTACAGTAAAAGAACGGCTATGCTGCAAATTTAATCCATGTTGCATTCGATTGGCTTCTTTTCCTGAATTCAAGAACAAGCTCAGTGCCCATAACTTTAATTCTGGTCGACATTCCATTTGATCTTAGTTCCTGTGCTTTAGAAGCAAGTTTTCCACGTTGTTGTTTCATTTTCGGTGGAAGATCCGTGTATACTGAAACTGGACGTGTGCCTTCTTTATACGGACATTTCCTAGCCAGATATAGGATATGGTCCCTATCCGCCATACAAACAAAACGTACTATAATAGGGT
>NW_022758107.1:0-3877 GCF_011630105.1 Anneissia japonica
AGGACTTCTATCCCCGTTGGTACTCGTGTCCGAAGCCGAAACTCGAATCGTGAACGCGTTCCGTCAATCTTGCGGCATATATCACAGGACCATCAAGTCGAAGAAGAGAACCGTGGTCGTAAGATCGGAGCCGTTCTCTTGGACGTGCACGTGGATCGACTGCAGACTCAGATGGCACGAGAAGACTCTATCTTACGAGCGCGCCGACGAACGATTGAAATGGACGTGTTGCATGTTTGTCGACGAGCGCATACCTATCTATCGTATACCTGTAAATTTACTGTTAAATCTAAAGTTTCCAGAATAAAACAAAAGAAAAGAAAAGAAACATTTTTTGTTTGTTTTTGTTTTCGTGTCTAGTTTATTTTATCGTTAAGCCATCATCTACACATCACGAAGCAAACGTACGTCTTTCCACATTTGGGTGAAAACGTTCTTTACGAATACACGAAACCATCCGTGTTCCCTTACCAAATTCACCATCACTTTTTTGTCGAAGTGACAGGCTGTGAGGTTCAACTGCAGCAGCGGATAGGATTGCGGATGAGGTGCGCAAGCGTTTATCAAAGCCACGGGATCAAAGCTCATGGTGGTTAGAGAAAGTTGATATTGCACTTTTCTTGGGGCAATTTGAACGTTCTTGAAGGTGAGTCCTTGGCAACAGAATAAGCTGACATATGTCAAGTTTTCGCACGTGTTAATCAATTGTTCGAAGAATTCGCCTGTGATCTCGGTGTAGTAAAATGCTCACATCTCGCAGATTCTGTTGCAGTTGAAATACCTGCGCCAACGATGCGTCCAACGGACCGTCACGCTTGTCTATGCCGAACCGCAACACGTCAATTTCGTCGAAAAGTTCGTCGTTATCGAGTAGCCTTTCGAAGGCCAATCTGCTCAGCGTTGGATATCTCGTACTCTCCGGGTCGTCCATCGAAATCAACAACCTGCGCGCACATATTTCCATGGGTTCCGTTTTCTCCCACCGATCGCTCACCGCCACCAAATTCGCGTTTCTCACGGTGTGTCCTCTACATTTTCCTCGTAAAAGTCGGTGTAGATTTTAAACCAATCTTCCATCATCCTTCCTCGCTTTCGATGTATCTTGCATCCTACGCACACTACGTATCTCAGATGAGCGTCTTCTCCCTCCTCCGGTCTGAACGTGTCGTATAACTGTTTCAGGGAAAATTCCATGTCGACCAATCTCAGCGTCCAGGGTCTTTCTCGTTACCTTCGCCCTCGGCCCGAACGGATCGCCTCGGCAGTCGTCTAGTTCCACGTACTTCAGACCGTCCAACTTGTTCATAACCCGACCGAACAGGGTGTCGGACAGGTTGGCCTTGTGCAAGGTGGGCGAGGCGAGGCGCGCCAGCATTATCATCGGTAACGACGGGTGAATCGAATACTCTTCGGCGTCCTTCTCGTCGTGCACGATCGACACGTGCATTCCCCGTGGACGGTAGCCCGCGTCGAAGATGTCGTCGAACAGCAGACGGTGCAACGTTCCGCGAGTCACGCGCACCTTGTCGCACTTGTCTCTTATACACATCTAGATGTGTATAAGAGACAGGTATGAATCACGTCCGGCTCGTTCGAATTCCGAGCACACGTTGGCGAGTTCGAGCCTTCCGATCGCGTCCGTGCCCGCGCGGCGAACGATGTCGGAAAGAACCATGACGGGCACTTCCACGATATTCATTTTTTTGTTGTTGTTTGTTTGCCCTGTTGTGGAGAAAACGAAAAACAGACCTCCAGTACACATTTATACGTTCTTCTCCTGAACTCTTTCCAACCTATCTTCGAGACTACTCAGTTCCATTTCCAGATCGTCTACTTGGTCGATCATATGCGAAACTTGATTTCGCATGTTCTCCGTCTCGTCCGTTGCCACTTTCAGCCGCTGTTTCAATCCGGCTATGCAAATGTCCCTTTGATGAATCTGCTGTAACAATCGATCGGTGTCGAGTTTGCATATCATCAAATAATTTTCTGCACAGTGGCAATTCGCGTTCGATTTACATCGATCTTTTATGTTGTCGACCATCGCCTATGCTGACTCTTTGTCATTTGAACGTCTTATGGTTTTACCCGCCACTAAAAGTCTTCTGTCACGTTCCGAAAGAGCAATTCCGTCGACCTGTCTCTTATACACATCTAGATGTGTATAAGAGACAGCCTGTAAATCTACTGTTAAATCTAAAGTTTCCAGAATAAAACAAAAGAAAAGAAAAGAAACATTTTGTTTGTTTTTGTTTTCGTGTCCAGTTTATTTTATCGTTAAGTCATCATCTACACATCACGAAGCAAACGTACGTCTTTCCACATTTGGGTGAAAACGTTCTTTACGAATACACGAAACCATCCGTGTTCCCTTACCAAATGTCGCGGTTGCGGTTCGTCTACTACTACTTCTTCTTCTTCTTCTTCTTCTCCTCCTCCTCCTACTCCTCCTACTCCTCCTACTCCTCGGAAACGACCTTCTCGATCTAGAACCAATTGGCGTACCACATCCGCCGCTTCGTTCGAAAGAGGAACCAGTCCACGTACGATGTCGGATCGAGGGTGACACATATGAATTACCCTGGCACATTCGACGAATCGGCGAAAGCTATCGGAACTTTTGTTCCATCGTATTTTGCGATCGTCGTCGACGTAGACAACATTTTCGAAATACGTTTTACCGAAGCTGCGAAACGAAGGCGGCGGCGGTCGTCTGTTGTTCTCGTCCGCGTCCCGGGGCTCGGAGGAAGCGAGCACCAAAGGATAGGACGAAAGACGCGTGATGAACCCTTCGTTCTGCACGCTCGTTCGGTCGGGTTCGACACCTTTGAAGGCGTAAGCGTGCAGATACGGTATGCTGTGCCTGACGTGTTGCAATACCCGCACCGACTCGTCGTACGCGTCGAACGCTTCCCTCAGAGTGGCCATTTCCAGACGTTGTTCCTCCGCTGCCGTCAGACAGGAGACGGACGACCGGAAGCGCATGGTCCGAACGTCGAAATCGAACCAGACCAACCTCATCACGTGAGACGTTGCGTTGGCCAGCGCAAAAGACAGGTCGACGTCTCTGTCTATTTCCGGAAACGCGAACGAGAATGCGATCGCGGGGTAGGCTCTTGCGAATTGCACCAGGGCATCGTTCGGGTCGCATCCAGGAACGAGTCTCGAATACCTATTGTCCTCGGGCACTGGAAATTGGGGAATCCATTTTCGCAGGTAAGATATAAATCGACTTCGTGTTGCATCGCTGACCCGTTTCTGCAAACGCTCGAGAAAAGCGTCGACACCTTCGACCGTCTTCTGAAACTGCCTGCGACGAGGATAGAGACGGGTTAGCGCGGAGAGGAGACCGATCCCGTCCAAATCTTCGGTAACGAGCCGCTTTCCGTCGTCGCACAAACACAGAACGCTAGTTTCGAAATCTTCGAACAAGATGAGGCGCTTTCCTATCTCCTTCTACAAAACAAGACGGTTCTTCGGCGTTCGATCCAACGAGCTTGCGAGATCGAATTCCACATCTCTCATTATATCGCATTGCGCCAGACCCAGTGTTTCGGCTTCGGTTTTGAAACACCTATTCGTTCTCTCTAAGACTACCAGCTCTAAAGTCTTCTCCAATTTGGCAGACACCGACGCCGCCGACGCCGACGCCGCCGTCAGATAACTCTTCAGTTTCACCGCGTTGAAGGTGTGTGGGGTGCGTCTGCCGTGCACCATAGCTGCAACTTCCCACAACAGCACGCTGCCGAGACAGAGAGGAGAACGAGAAACGCATCCTCCGCAGCTTTCTCTCGCCCTGGCAACGGTCGACGAGGGAGCTTTGGAATGCCAGTTGTACTGATCGATGCCCGCGGTACTCTCCATCTGGAACCAGAAC
>NW_022758107.1:5406-7372 GCF_011630105.1 Anneissia japonica
CAGTTTGTGTCCCGTGCCCGAGAACCGACAACCGTTCGGCATCGAACGACAGTGGATCGGAGGCGATGTCGTAGCCAGGACGGACGAAACGAATCGGTTTGCCATCGTGCGCGAGGTCGGTAACGTCGTCCATCTGGTGTACAGGGAAAGGGACATCGTGGTCGGCAGCGTGAAGATTGGCAACTCCAGCGAGACCGGCGGTGTGGTCGTGATCGATCACATGCACACGGTGATTCAGGCCACCGATCTATCGATGTCGTTCGTGGTGTCGGTACTTCGATTTCTCAAGTATAGCGCGAGAAGGTTGGATTTTCCGGTGTACAACGAAGCCGAACGTCAACGATTGATCGGCATGTTCGGCTTCGCCGCCACGTCGGCGTCGTCGGACGGCAAACGAATGTACGTTCAAGTCAACGACAACGTTCGTTTGATACTTCCACTCGAAAGGGAGATGTGTCGTCCTCTTCCTCCTCCTCCACCATCTCATCATCATCATCTTCCTCCTCCTCCTTCGTCTCATCCTCCGTCCCATCCTCCGTCTCATACTCATTCTGCAGCCAAGAAGAGAAGCAGATCGAGCGCGATCGAACGTATATTCGACGAGATGATCATCCACCCGCATTCGCCGATCGAATAACAGGCAATGGAACACGTCCGCGTGGAATCGTCCTGCGGGAGAGCCGTCGTCAATTTTTTTCTGGTGAACGTCGTCTCGTCTCAGAACATAGCACATCTGTTTCCGTACGATCGACAGGAAAAAGTTCACTCGATACACCTGAGAGTAACAAAATTACAGGACGACATGATCGAATTTCAGCTGCCGTTGACAAGAGGATCCACCGCACTATTTTTCGCCTCTACCGGATCGACGAACATCACGACGAGGGGAAATTTCAACCTGCGCACCAAAACCTCTCTGAACTATCAGCTGTATCAGACGTTGGTGGGGAAGAAACGCAGGAGCGTTCCCATGCACACTTCGACCAACAACTTGAATCACGCCGGACGGATATACGGCATACGCAGTCTACCGTCTACGGTGGTCGAACGTCTGAAACTTGCCGAGTCGCTCACGGTTAACAGTAACGATCGTTTTCCATCGGTCAAGTTCACGATCCGTTATCCAGAAGACGGACGTTCGCGAAAGTTTCAACTGTTTTCGCCTTCACTCTGCTGCAACACGCAATTTCAGACCGTCGATTCGTTGCGTGCAACCGGACGCATCTTTCTGGACACGATACTGCGGCACGTGGACAGTTTCGACCCCCAACTTTGCAGACTCTGCATCATAAGAGACAGCTTCGAAACAGGCCTTTGACGGACGAGGAACTAGTCGACGTCGATCCGGTCAACAGATCGATGTGCTGCAAAAGATCGGGCGGTAAAAGAAAACGGTATCTCACCAAGTAAAAAAAAAAAAAAGATGTCACCATCACATCCCGATTTTGCCGAACTCGCCGTGCGCGATTCCAGCTTCGAGAACGGATGGCCTCACAAACGTCCGACGCCGACGACTATGGCATTGGCTGGATTCTTTTACGCGAAAGACGACCTCGCCGTCTGCTTCCATTGCAACCTGCAGTTGATCGGATGGAAGGCGTCCGACGTGCCGGTGAACGAGCACGCAAAATTCAACGTGGATTTCGATTGGTACCAAAGAGTTACCGCGGGCTTGCAGAAACGCGCCGACACGGTGATGTGCGTTCGCGAATTCGGTTACGACGACGTAACTATAAATGCGGTGGTGCAACGTCACATCGAACACAACAACGGAATCTTCGACCTGACCAAACGCAATCTACTCGTGACCGTGATAAAAGAGGGTACAAAGTGCAAAGAATACTTGGACGAAAGCCTAGTTTGCAAGATATGTTTGGAATTTCCGTGGGACACGGTGTTCTTACCGTGTTGGCACCTGCTCGCGTGCAACGGATGCTCGTTTGCCCTTGGAACATGCCCCGTGTGT
>NW_022758107.1:7429-8547 GCF_011630105.1 Anneissia japonica
TACCACGAGAGAGAAACGATGGTCGATTGGGTGGAGATGCCGGTAGAACACGTGCAAGAGGTCCTAAAGCTTCTTCGTCGAAAGAAACAAGATGCAGAGATTGCCGGCATCGTGGAAACTTTGGAAGGTTTGAAATCGTCCGCCAAGTCAAGTTCGGAAACGAAATTGACTGCTAAATTTAAGAAAATGTTTTTCGATAAAGACAAAAAATGAAGTTTAAAAAGAAAAAGAAAAAGATGTGGTTTACGTGACCGTTTAAAAAAAAAAAAAAAAACGAAAAAAACGAAACCTGAAATAAAAGTAGTCATGGAAATGTTTAAAATGAGTTCTGTGTTAAAATTGGTAAAATTGGGACTTCCTCAACCGACGGTACACGTCCGGTGGTCTAGACTGATGACGATTGACGGTGACGACGACGGCGACCACCACCACCCGGCAAAACGATTGTGGATGGCAAGACTCTAGGACTTCACAGGCGTGGAGACGCTGGACCGTACGCTGGCATCGATGGACGACTGGCGACGGTTCGTCGGATGCGCCGACAGGGAAACGTCGTGCACCACCTTCGGATGGACGTTCGACGGTAAACGATACGGATCAGACAATCCGTTTTTCTAACTGCTCATGCGGACGATGAAATGCACGTTCCTGCGCTACAATCGAGGAGAATCGATGCGACCGTCCGAAACCAAGGATCTGATGGAGGCGTGCTTGTCGGAACTGGACGTGAACGACGTCGTGGTCAAGACGGGAAATCGCGTAAAGTTCGGTAGGAGCGGAGGCGGTTGGTTGAAAGGCGACTTTTTCACGGCTCTCCTGTCGCTGGAAACGTTGCGCGACTTGGTGGGGGAGCTGGCCACTTCCGCCCAGGATCTGGTGTTCGGAATCAGCAGAGAACAATGGCCCGAACACGTGCTGAAGTTCGAACTTTCCGACGCCGACGTGAAGAGTTTTCTGGACGATGTGGCGGACTACGCGCGCAATCCATTGCAGCGTTGGTCTCAGTACGGTCGGTTTCTCGTCGATCTGACGTCCAACGTCATCCGGCCTCTGAGGCTTCTTACCGAGGTGAACGAACGCAATCGAGCCTTCACCACCGACGTGGACGTATTCCAACC
>NW_022758107.1:8591-9294 GCF_011630105.1 Anneissia japonica
AGATGTGTATAAGTCCACCGTCCTGCACGAACCGGACAGGAATCGGAACGACACCGCATTCTGCCTTTTCAACGGACCGCACGACGACGAATTGGACGAGGATGCGACGATCATCGACGAGAACCGCATCAGACGCGAACGACGTACGCTTTCGAGATTCCGTAACGCTCGAGCAGAATGGTTGCGTCTTCGACAGTGCCTTGCCTGCCTACCAACCTAACGCCGCCGACGACCGTCCACACGAAACACGTGTAGTGTCTCTCATCCCCATCTCTTCTAGCCCGGAAATGTACATTCATATATATGGTCTTGCGAAGACTGACGGCCACATTCATGATACGCCCTCCATTTGCATCCAGCAGCATATCCAACGGATCGTTATCCGCGGTGAAAATTTTCACCATTCTCGCTATGATTTTTGCATTCGTCATGTCCTCCATCCTTAAGGCTGAATCAGTAGCTCATGTGTGTGTGTGTGTGTATATATATACAATTTGCATCGATGACGTCATCGAAATTGTCGACGTCATCGGATGATACATTGGAGGGAAAAAAAAAGAAACAACAACAAAGCAAAAACAAATCAAAGATATATGTTTTTTTTTTCATTAAACTTTATTTTTAAAAAAAATAAAAAAGTACACAATACTTGTTTGGTTTTTTTTTTTTTTTTTTTTTTTTTTTTTTTTTTTGATTTTGTGGA
>NW_022758107.1:9341-10002 GCF_011630105.1 Anneissia japonica
GTAACACACTCTCTCTTACGTGCGGCTGCAAGGCCACCGTCCACGAATGCCGGAGCGACGTATCCTGTACTTCGAAGGGTCACATCTGGAGCCGTTTTAAATCCCACCTCCTTCACCAACCATTCCCTCATACCTGCGACCAGATGCTTTTCCTCCGCAAACATGCTTCCGTTGACTCGCACGAAGCAGCACAGAAAGCGTACGTACTCGACGGTCGACGAGCCGATTTCTATACCGCCGAACCACATCATCAGCTTCAACGTCTCGCTGAATCGCCAGAAAACGTGCCCGTTGCTCTGGATTCGTAACTTTCACGGCCAGCGTCATCATCGTGATTCTGTCCGCGTCTCTGTCGATGGACGAGATGTTGTCTCCTTCCTGACTCAACTGGACTTGGGTTTCCACCAGTTCCACGTGAGCGTTGGACACGCCGAATCGATTCAGCAGATTGTGCGTGTCCTCGACCGTCCCTTGCTTGCCAACCAACCTCACGCCGTTGACGTTCGTCCACGTGAAGCACGGGTAGTACCTGGCGTATTTGGTTTTTCCAGGCGGATGCGTTATCTGCAGGAAAATCTTCTTAGCGTCGCAGATGATCGCCTTCAGAACACGACCTTGATTTGCGGCAAGCAGCGTCTCCAACGGATTATTGTCCTCCGTG
>NW_022758107.1:10016-10195 GCF_011630105.1 Anneissia japonica
ACCATTCTGGCTATAACTTTTCTACGTGTAGCACACTCCATCTTTTCGTTGAATGCTAAAGTCGAGCTAAAATGTTCGTAGATATGTGTGTGTGTATATATATATGGGTTTTTAAAAAAAATCGATGACGTCATCAACTTCCAATGACGACAACGTTCGGTCTATCAGGCTGTTGAACG
>NW_022758107.1:10357-10713 GCF_011630105.1 Anneissia japonica
ATGACGTGTGGTATTTTATAATGTATTATCTTGGTCTTATAATTTTTGAAAAAATAAGACCCATTCTTAATAGTTTCGATTACGTCACAATTTATTTTGGATTCTTCGGTTCTTGAGAAATCAAACACAACGATGCGTTCTTGTTTGTACGCCCATTTTACATCCGCACTTTTTCGATTGCCGGTGCAAAATGCTCCGTGATTAAACATTAGATAATTCGCCATCCACGTTTTCCGGTGTTACCGTCTTCGTCGTAATACCAGTATACCCTCGTCGGATCCGGTTCTCCGTCCAATTTATCCAACAGTCGTCGTTGCCACGGTCTTAGGTCTTTTTTTCCCTTTTCCATTTTTTCC
>NW_022758107.1:10767-12000 GCF_011630105.1 Anneissia japonica
TGGATCTTTGCTCACCCACAATCAGACGAACAAACAAAACCAAAAAAAAAAAAAAGAAAGACAATATAATATTTTTTTTTTATCTTGCAAAACTTTAATTCAATATACATATAGATATATATATATATATATATATAGATATATACATAGAACGATTTTATACAACAATGCTTGAGTCATCTTCACACGATTTCTTTTTTTTTTCGAAACACTATCGTTTTCGATATCGAATGATATAACGGTACCTTCAACGACTACAGGGCAGACGTATCCGGTATTGTGAAGAATGACGTCGGGAACAGTTTTAAGTCCTACTCCATTTTCAAGCCAATTCTTCATGGCTGCGATCAAAAGTTTATGGGGTGCAAACATGTTTCCGTCTTGCTTCGTAAAGCAGCAGATGTATCGAATATCCTTATCGATCTTGCAACCGTACCACACCGCCAACTTCATGGTTTCGCTCAACGGCCAATATATGCGTCTGTTCGTATACCGATCAAACGCCGCCTCCTGTTCAGAGTTTTCCACTTTGACGATCAACGTCGACATGGCGATTCTGTCCGCATCCCGATCGATGAAAACGATGTTGTCTCCTTCGGTACTCAGCATGACGAGGTTTTCCATCAATTCAACGTAGGCATCCGACACGCCGTAACATTCGAGCAGCAAGTGAGTATCGTCGATAGTTCCTTGTCTGTCGACCAATCTTATTCCGTCAACATTCGTCCACGCAAAACAAGGATAATGTTTATCATCTCTGGAACCCATGGCTGGAAGGGCTATCTCCATGAAAACCTTCTTTGAATCGCAGATCGAAGCCTCCAGTACACGGCCCCTATTTACATCCATCAGCACATCCAGCAGTGGATTTTCTTTAGTGAAAACTTTCACCATTCTGGCGATAATTTTTCTCTCCGTCATGGTGTTCATAGTTGGTTTTCGCTGAACACTGGAAGCCGTTTCTATGTGTAGGTGTGTATATATAGAGAATGTCATCGATGATGTCATCGAATTTGTTTTTTTTTTGTTTTTTTAATGACGACAATGAAAAAAAAAAAAACAGTTACCGTCCGAGCGCACTTGATCATGCAACGACGTCGTGATGTCATCGAATTTGGGGTTTTTTTTTTTTCAATGACGACGACAACGCAAAAAACAAGTCCACGCAAGCCACAAAACGAACGTCATCGCCAGATCGTCGCGAACGCCCACAGTTTTGCCTGTGACGGTAAT
>NW_022758107.1:12349-14815 GCF_011630105.1 Anneissia japonica
CCGACTAGCGACGAGTTACCGTGGACCGATTGCTGCCACTTCGAGGCCAACGTAGCCGCTATCGCATTCGGCGCTCTCTGCAATTTAAAGTACAGCCAAACCACCGTCGACACCATAAACCTCGACACCGTTACCAAAAGCATGGAAACATACGAACGTAGCCGGTACGAGGTGTCCGATGCCAGCTACGCTCAATTGAGAAATCTCGAGGCTTCCCAGAGACCGGAAGTGATCGAGATCGATGAAGACGAGGAGGAGGAGGAGGAGGAGGAGGAGGAGGAGGGAGCCCGAACACCAGTTAGAGCGGCGACGAGAAACGACACGGTGTCGATTTTAGATTCCGAGGCAATCGATAACATGATGGTTGAAGCAAGGGGGGATGTGGAGGAGGAGGATGAGGAAGGGGAAAACTACGAAGACGATGATGACAGAACGGTTGTGGACGAGACGGAGGATGTACATGTGACGACAGTAATCGATAGCTTTCTAAATACGCCAGAGTTCCAAGCGCCAGAAGAACCGGAAAGTCCAGCATACGACTTGTTCGATGACAGCGAAGAATCTCGGTGGGGGTTTAATGTCTGTCTCTTATACACATAGCAACCCGGAAGCGAAGCCGTGACGTTGATCCGAACGGCGTTCGTCCGAGAACAGCCTGTTAAGAAGACGCCCGGAAAAGAGACGCTCCGCCAGAGAGGAATGCGAGCCGACTGGAATGCCCATGCATTCCAGTTCGTAGCTGCCGTGCGCTATCAGGTTCATCATCTGCTGGACGACGTTACCGTCGCTTCCATCTATGTGTTCGGGCACCAGATGCCTTCGATGGGCGCATACGGTTCTGACGCCTTTTTCGAAACAGGCGTCGCACAGATACGACTGCGTTATGTACTTGACCAGCGGACGGCCCTCGTGTTTTAACGACACGAACTCTTGGGACCAATGGTCGCTAGAGGTCATCGACAAAGTCAACAGCACGGACACGTTCTTGGGCTGAAAGATGGGCAGAGTGGATATCATCGCCGCCTGTTTCATCCACGGGTATTCGTCCATCCATCCAAGGTCGCAACCGGTTCCTCTTGAGGCCTGGTGAGTAAAAGAAAGAGAGAGATGTTAGCACTTAACAGATATCTGAAATCGAAACGCTACACCATCTACCACGTTGACGAAATGCACACGTGCGTACCGGGTCGATGTCGTTTCGCGGAACCGCTGCAAGACGGATTGCAGTACGTGTGCGAGACGTCGCTCAAGATTCACACGTGCACGTCCGACGAGAGTTCGTGCATCGTGCACAACATCGACATGAACACCAAACGATGCGCTCTGACCGGTAAAGAATTCTACGAGAACCAGTACGAAGCGGAGCACGTGGGAGAAGATATCGCGAAGTTTCTGGGACCTAGACGAGAGATGGAAAGAACGCGAAGCAAAGACGGTGCCATGATACGGTTCAGGACCTGCATCGGCACGGTTCTCGAACGTCTTTACGACCCGGACAGACGCCGAAGATACAACTCCGAATTCTTTCGCAAGAGAGCGTTCGAAATCGTGCTGAACAGGATGGAGAACGAACCGGCCGTCGGACTGGTGTCGGTATTCAGGGAGACTTTACTGAGCAGCGTGTCGGCGGACAGACTGTCGGACGTGGGAGTGGATTCGGCGTCGACGCTCGAGGACGTCCGGGATTTCGTGTACGAACTAGCCCTGGTGCTCGTTTCCTATTCCAACTTGCCTCAGACCAAAAAGGATTTTCTACTGGATAACGCCCACGAAACCGCGGTGTACCTACTGAAGAGAACTTTGTACGGCGTACGAAGCGAGAACATGGAGGTACTTACGCCGAGGTTCGTTCGATTAAGACCTCTGCCGGGCGATCGATTGATGTGGACCGTGTTTCAAGTTCGAACCGAGCGTCTGACGTATTGCTCGAGTCTGATACAGGGCATGATGGCCGAGAAGATTTGTCGATATCACATGTTGATATTAAACGCTCTTCCCTCTTAGTATTTCGTTTTTTTTTTCGTCTTCTTTTTTCTTTTCGTCGTCTTGTTCTCCACGGCTTGCGCGGTGGTGGTGGTGGTGGCGGCGGCAGTTTGATCGATTTTCCTCTTGGCATTCGAGACGGTAGCAAAATTTGCTCCCGAATGCCAAGACGAAGAACGCATTAGATCTTCGGCAGTCAAACGCCACGACATGTTGTAATGTTGTTTTCTTACCGACTGTGTTTTATTTGTTCGGTCATTAATGTTATATTAGCCGAAAAAAGAGAGAGAGAGAAAGAAAATGTACAATGCGTCGACTTCAGCCACCGCAGCCGCCCCAACCGCCGCCGCCACCACCACAACCACCACCGTGCCGCGCGTTCAGAAAAGAAAAACGTCGGAACCGGAAGAATGGGATGATGATACGTTCGAAGGTGACGAATCGAAAAAGACAAAGATCGAAGATACGCGGTATCGAAAACGC
>NW_022758107.1:15752-17041 GCF_011630105.1 Anneissia japonica
ATGCCAGCTACGCTCAATTGAGAAATCTCGAGGCTTCCCAGAGACCGGAAGTGATCGAGATCGATGAAGACGAGGAGGAGGAGGAGGAGGAGGAGGAGGAGGAGGGAGCCCGAACACCAGTTAGAGCGGCGACGAGAAACGACACGGTGTCGATTCCGAGGCAATCGATAACATGATGGTTGAAGCAAGGGGGATGTGGAGGAGGAGGAAAAGGAGGAAGGGGAAAACTACGAAGACGATGATGACAGAACGGTTGTGGACGAGACGGAGGATGTACATGTGACAACAGTAATCGATAGCTTTCTAAATACGCCAGAGTTCCAAGCGCCAGAAGAACCGGAAAGTCCAGCATACGACTTGTTCGATGACAGCGAAGAATCTCGGTGGGTGTTTAATGTACCAACTCCCGGAGGAGGAGGAGGAAGAGGAGGAGGAGGACAACAACAACAACAACCAGAGGAGAACGCGAAATTGAAACCGAGTCTCTGGTGAAACAAGTGGAGAGCATGCAAAGGGAAAAGGTTAAGGCCGAAGAGCGGGAACGGAAAGCAATCGAGACTTTGGAAAAAGAAAGGGAAGAGATGGCCGAAATGAAACGGAATTTGGAAACAAGAAATTCAGAATCGGCTCGGGAAAACGAACGAAAGGATATGATCTTGGCCGGTGCCAAAAATAATCTGAAACGGACGCAGGAGGAATTGGCAGAGGCAAAGTCCGCCGCCGAGCGAGCCAAGACGGAATTTCACGGGTCACGAATGTCGGAATTAGAAGACAGAATGAAGGAACAGTCGGATGCGCAGGCTACGATCAAGCAACTGGAAGCTGAACTGAGTGCTAAGAAGGAAAGCTTGCGCCAAAACGACGTGAAGGTGAGCGTGATGTCAGAGGAACTGAAAAAGGTCAGAGAAAACATAAAAGAATTGAGCGAGAGAGCATACAAAAGCGCAACCGAAAACGAAGATAGCATTTCGGACGATAACGTTCGAGTCGGATTCGACGCTCTAACCGCCAGAATCGAAGACGGCCAGCGGCAATTCGAATCGGCCCAGCAAGTCATCGACGATCTTCAGACAAAGTTGAACGTGCGAGATAATGAACTGTTGATCGCGAGAACGGAATTGATAAAACTTTCCACCGAGACGAAAGGCCTCGAACGTCTGTTGGAAATGTCGCAGAAGCGTCACGAGAAATTGACCGCGCAGGCCGAATCCGATATTAGATCGTATCAGGAAAAGACAGCTGATCTGACCAACCGGATCGAAAGCGTTCACGCCAAGGAGATATCTTCT
>NW_022758107.1:17289-46290 GCF_011630105.1 Anneissia japonica
TTTGACTTATTTCCGCCATATTTCGAGTACTGTTCCGAAAAACTTCAAAATTTTAATGGAATAATGTGTGTTTCAGACTATCTCACTGTGCCTAACTAAAAAAATTACATATGGACTCAACTTTATAACATTGTTACTTTTTTGTACAAAAGTGCTTATCTCTCCGAGTTGAGCACTTTGTGCAAATTTTTGACTTATTTCCGCCATATTTGGAGTACTGTTCCGAAAAACTTCAAAATTTCAATGGAATAGTGTGTTTCAGGCTATCTCAAAGTGCCAAACTAAAAAAAAAATTACATTTGGACTTAACTTTTTAACATTATCACTTTTTTGTACAAAAGTGCTTATCTCGCCGAGTTGAGCAATTTGTGCTAATTTTTGATATATTTCCGCCATGTTTCGAGTACTGTTCCGAAAAACTTCAAAATTTTAATGGAATAATGTGTGTTTCAGACTATCTCACTGTGCCTAACTAAAAAAAAAATTACATTTGGACTCAACTTTATAACATTGTTACTTTTTTGTACAAAAGTGCTTATCTCTCCGAGTTGAGCACTTTGTGCAAATTTTTGACTTATTTCCGCCATATTTAAAGTACTGTTCCGAAAAACTTCAAAATTTCAATGGAATAGTGTGTTTCAGGCTATCTCAAAGTTGAGAGTTGAGCACTTAGTGCAATTTTTTGATTTATTTTCGCCATAATTCGAGTACTGTTCCGAAAAAATTCAAACTTTCAATGGAATAGTGTGTAATTCAGGCTATCTCACCTTGCATAACTAAAAAAATTACATTTGGACTCAACTTTTTAATATTGTCACTTTTTGTGCAGGAGTGCTTATCTCGCCGAGTTGAGCATTTTGTGCAAATTTTTGATTATCCGTCATATTTCGAGTACTGTTGAGAAAAACTTCAAACTTTCAATGGAATAGTGTGTGTTTCAGGCTATCTCACCTTGCATAACTAAAAAATTACATTTGGACACAACTTTTTAATATTGTCACTTTTTTGTACAAGAGTGCTTATCTCGCCGAGTTGAGCATTTTGTGCAAATTTTTGACTTATTTCCGCCATATTTCGAGTACTGTTCCGAAAAAGTCTAAAATTTTAATGGAAAAGAGTGTGTTTCAGGCAATCTCCTCGTGCCTAACTTAAAAAAAAATTACATTTGGACTCAACCTTTTAACATTGTCACTTTTTTTACAAAAGTGATTATCTCGCCGAGTTGAGTAATTTGTGCAAATTTTTGACTTATTTCCGCCATATTTCGAGTACTGTTCAGAAAAACTTTAAAATTTCAATGGCAAAAATTTTAACATTGTCACGTTTTTGTACAAATGTGCTTATCTCGCCGAGTTAAGCTCTTTGTGCACAGTTTTAAATTTCTGCGATATTTAAAGTACTGATCCGAAAAACATCAAACTTTCAATGAAATAGTGTGTGTTTCAGGCTATCTTACCATGAAATTGACTAATCGTCTCGAATTGAACCGCGGACGCGAACTCAACAAGTTAAAATTATTTGACGATTTAACCCTTTTAATTCTTAAAATTTGTCTCCAAATATTTGTGGAGTAGTTGTGGACCTGTTTGTGTACTCGAACGTTATATACCAGTAAATGTGAATGATTTCTCATTTCGAAGGAAATACTTGATCTCTACAACAAAATTGTTAGCCTCAACGTCTCGCTTGCCCGCCAACTTTGTAAGCTACTGACGCCACGCTTTGTCTATTTGTCGGCCCAATTGGATAGCCCCACATAGGACTTCAATAGCCTTCGGTTGAACAACAAAACAACTCTACAATACTGTGTTACGGTTGGCTTCAACGAATTTGTTTCTATATGGTAATTATATATTATATACTATATATATATATATTTTTTTTTAAATTTATAATCTAATTTGAACACCATGGCTACATGTTCACGGCCTACGGTTGGAACTCCACCAAAATCGCAATCATTGACGTCGAATATCACTCAAAGAAATATCGCTTGTTTAGATAACTGTACAATGAAAGATTTCAAAGGTAAACCAATTGAATGTGCTCTCTGTTCTTCCGAGTTTCATCCACAATGTGTTGGACTAAATGCGTCAGGAAAGAGACCGACATGGTTCTGCCCAAATTGTAAAGACATTACTTCAAGCATTACTATCTTGAAAATCGAAATAGATCAAATCAAGAAGGATATGAAACAAATCAAAGATGAAAATAACAGCTTGAAAAGAGAAAATAAGAAGCTAAAATCAGAACTCCAAGCTCAAACGGAAAGTATAGCTAACCTAACTACAGACGCCCATCATGAGCCAGCGAATAAAACAGAACCCATTCCAGGACAAGAAAGGAATTCAACCTTGCTCATTGGAGATTCAATCATAAAACATATAAATGAAAGGGGCCTTTGTAACACTAAATTTAAATGCATGCCTGGTGCGAAAATCCGAGAAATTAAGGAAAATATAACACATGTTATACAGGCGGATCCTGCTAAATTCGACACAATCATTATCCATGCCGGGACGAATGATTGCTCAATAAACGACGCCCATCTCAACAATGCATCAAAGGACATCCGCGACTTAGTACAAGATATGAAAACAAAAGCGCCAAACACCAAGCTTATCATTTCAACGATTTGCCCACGAACAGATAACCAGAAATTTCAAGAGAGAGTCGACAAACTAAATAACAACTTCAAGGAAATTGCGACTGAAGAGGACTGTACGATTGTCAACAATGACCTGACATTTAAGATGTCGAACAATGAATGCGAACAAACTACCCTAAATAGAAGTGGTCTACACCTCAGCAAATATGGAACAAAGAAACTCCTGAACAACATTATCCCGACTCACTGCATAATCAAACCCAAATCACCTACCACCGATCGACACCATAAGTATACCAACAGAGTCCACATAGCAATACAGACCGATCGCATAGACACCTACATCAACGACAAACGCCAAAAAAAGCTTTCTGCTACTTCTGCGGAGAAACAAATCATCATATGAAACAGTGCACACACGGAAGGCCAATTCAATGTCGATCATGTAATCAGTATGGACACAAACAACAACAAAACCTATGCAGGAACAAATAAAAATTCGGCGAAGATGAAGATGCCGGTCCTGACAATAACAGGAAGGACTTGTGTGGTAATGTGTTTAACGATCAAAATAATAGATTTAATGTTTTACAAGACCTTTCAAATAATGATATAAACGATAATGATCAAGTTAAAACACTATTTTGTAACAATGAACTATTAAATCGCCTATTAATTGTAATGATGAACATATTTATAATAATAAAGATGATAAAAATACTAATAATAATAATAATAATCGCAATAATATTATTAATAATAATAATAATAATAATAATAATAATAATAATAATAATAATAACAATAATAATAATAATAATAATATAATACGTCCGAAGCGTGTTCGACGCGGAAAAAGATTAAAGAGAAATGACAAAAGAAATTTTAACATTAATTTTAATAATATTCGAGGAGTAAAAAGCAAGAAATATGAAATTAAAAAGTTCCTTAAGTGTAATAAAATCACGGTTTTTGGCATAGTAGAGACATTCCTAAAAGAAAACGAAGAAATCAAAATAGATGGTTATAACTGGATCGGAAAAAATAGAGTAAATGAAAAAAAGAAAAGCCAAGGCGGAATCGGTTTCCTCATAAGGGATGATATTAGGATCCTTGAAGATAACGTATTAGATTCTCATTCCGATACATTAGAAAGGATATGGATAAAAGTTCAAATTAATGAATGTGCTGACTCAATATTCTATATTGCA
Organism: Anneissia japonica; assembly: GCF_011630105.1. Classification (NCBI taxonomy): domain Eukaryota; kingdom Metazoa; phylum Echinodermata; class Crinoidea; order Comatulida; family Comatulidae; genus Anneissia; species Anneissia japonica. The sequence continues at coordinate 21,109 of NW_022758107.1, forward strand.
AATACATATTTTCCATGTGAGGGAACCGATCGCACGCAGACCGATGAAATGTATATGACTTTGCTTGCTGAGACTATCGCAATCAGAGAACATAACGAAGATACTAATATAATTATTTTAGGGGACTTTAGTGGGAAAATTGGTCAAGTTATTGCTGGAGGTGATGATACCGTAAATTATAATGGGCAAGGTTTGTTAGACTTTTGCGATAATGGGGATCTAAACATTCTAAATGGTAGCTGTAAATGTACTGGTATTTACACGTGGGTACAAAATTGCCGCCACAGTGTTTTAGATTATGCTATTGTCTCACACAACGTATTTAATTTAACAAATGAATTGATTATTGACGATCTCTGCCTTTTTCATTTAGGGAGCGACCATAACATATTAATTCTAGACATTAATACTCCTAGTACTAACAGAAAACGTAAAGACCCACCATTAAATAAGAAAGTCTGAAATATTCCTGACAATTATAATTGGGAATCATTTAAAAATAAAATAACAGGAAAGTTTGAGAACTGGGACCCTGCCCAATTAAATGCGAATGACGCATGGGAGGAATGGAAAACGAAAGTTTTATCAGCAGCGGAGGAATCTTTCGGATCGAAAACTTTAAACGGTAAATGTAATTCCTGGTATGATGAAGACGTCGAAAAATCAATCAAATCTATGAAAGAAGCTTGTAGGATCCATCGTAAATATTTTATGAATTCACAAGACCCTAACTTTAGCATAGATACTTGTAACTCACTATGGGTAAATTACCAAGAAAAGAAAAACGAATGTAAATCAATAATAAAACGTAAAATAATGAAAAATAAAGTAGAGAATTGTTCAAAATTGAAAAATAAAGTAGAGAATTGTTCAAAATTAATGGAAAGAGGAGGACCACAATGCCGTAGTTTCTGGACAGAACTCAAAGGGAGGAAACCCAGAAATATAATAAACTCAGTCTTAATACTAGATACAAATAATACAAGCTCTGACCATTTAACGATAACGAATGCAATCCCAATCAATGAAAATAGGCACATGTTAAACGATTTAAACTTTACATGTAATGAAGTTTCAAATGTCATATCCCAAACTAAAAATAATAAAAGCCCAGGAAACGATAAAATATCAAATGAAATGTTGAAAAATGGCGGAGATGAAATGATCATATCTATGTATAAATTATTTAAAAGACTAGCAAACTTACAACATATACCAGATGAATGGAATGAAGGAACGATCATTCCATTATTCAAAAAGAGAGATAGGCGTGATCTAAATAATTATAGAGGAATCACTATTAACTCTTGTGTCGCAAAAGTCTACATAATAAAGTTATCTCCCAGACTTTGTCAAACTTCCTTGAAGATAACGAACTCCTCACTGAGGTCCAAGGTGGATTTAGGAACGACAGAAGATGTGAAGATTACATCTTCACTTTAAAAAGTATTATCGCTACCCGCCAGGCGGGAGGTAAAAAAACCTACTTGGCCTTCTTGGATTTTAAAAAAGCGTTTGACACAGTCTGGAGAGATGGATTATTCACTGCGGTCGAAGGATCGGTATAGGAGGTAACCTCCTAAACATAATTAAAAACCTATATGTCAACGTTAAATGTAAAGTATCTGCAGGTAATTATGTTACTGATCCATTTGAAATTGAAGAAGGTGTCAAACAGGGGTGTACACTATCTCCATTATTATTCATAATCTATATTAATGAATTAAATAAAATGATCATACATAGAAAGCTAGGAATAAATATTTGTGATACCATAATCGGTTGCCTTTTCTGGGCTGATGATGTAGTCTTGATCGGTGAGAACGAAAAACAACTAAATGAACTATTAAAAACTACAGACGAATTCGTAAGAAAATGGAAAATGAGCTTTAATTATAACAAATCAAATGTCTTAATATCAGGTCAAAAAGTAAATAATTATAGAAAATGGAAATTGGGCGATAACTATATAACTGAAGTAGATGACTACAAATACTTAGGTGTAATGATTTCAAGATCGCTGTCCGATTCACATCACATCGATGAAGTAATCAGAAAAGGTAACCGAGTTATTGCGTACATTAAGTCTATTATAAACAATCAGGGCGACTTCAATAGAGTGTACTATGGAGATATACTATGGAGAACAATAGGTCTACCAACCGTAAATTATGCATGCTCTGTATGGTTCTGTGCCGGAAAATCGGCCACTACCAAACTAGAAAATCTCCAATACCAGATGGCTCGAACTATTTTATGTGCACCACGAAATGTAGCTAAAGACGCCTTGTATGGAGATCTAGGCTGGCAATCAATCGAATCAGTTCAAAACAATTTAATAATACAATTTTTTAACAGACTTAAAAACATGGATGAAAAAAAATGGCCACGAATTTTATTCAGAGCAATTAATCATGTTGAACAGTCATTAAAATGGAAATGGCTAGATACAATAAAAGGTATATTAACTAAATATGGTCACGCAAGAATGTACAATACCGAACCTCAAAATGGCTGGATGAAAGAATTTAAAAAGATTAATAAAGAGACTGATGCTAAAACATGGTTTGAAAATTGTAAATTAAAAAGTTCACTAACAGAGTATATTAGATACAAAGACAGACCTATATTTGAACCCTATCTACTAGACAAAATAAATTTCAAAGGAATTACATTAAAATTCAAAACACGAACTAATTCTCTAAACCTAGAGGGTAAAAAGCAAACATGTTCAACACAAAACAATGGTTTTTGTAAATTATGCTCCCAAAATTTAAAAGAAACAGCCGACCATTTTTTATTTATTTGTGATAAAATCCAGCCATTTAGAGAAAAGGTTTATAATGATTTAAAAAATGACCTTATTAAATGGGGATTAGATGAATTTTGGAAATCATTTATTACCGGATCGTTAGATTATAAGCATCATTTATTTCTCGATAATCTTAATGACCAAATTGGTAACCATAAATTAGCAGAAATATTTGATAATTATTGTAAGGTATTTCTCGAAGGCGCATGGAATTTAAGATCTGAAATATATAAATCCATGGCCACATTACCACCCGTTACACTTAAATTAGTTTTTGTATTTCCCTTTATTCTGTTAATATGAACCTTTATGATCAGTTAGTTCTAAGCTCTATATTTTGTTATAAATATCTTGTAATGTTAGTTAGTTGTCTGTTAGTTCTAGCTCCATATTAACTTGCAATTCATACAGCAACTCTGTAAATAATACGGTCCTGTAAGACTACCGGTACCATACCACATAGACCTACATGCCATGTTGATAAATTTTACTTTGTATATACATTTTAGCTTAATTTACTACTAGTTTAAGTATATTATTTTTCTCTTATATTTGGATGCACCGTTGGGTATTGTCCAACGTGTGCCACTGTTACGAAAGTGATATCCATTAACTTGATTGATTGATTGATACCATGCCTAACCAAAAAAAAATTACATTTTGACTCAACTTCAATTTTACAATGGAATAGGGTGTGTTTGAGGCTATCTCACCTTGCCTGACCAAAAAAAATTACATTTTGACTCAACTTTTTAACTGTCACTTTTTGCACAAAAGTGCTTATCTCGACGAGTTGTGCACTTAGTGAACATTTTTGACTTTCCTCCATATTTCGAGTACTTTTCCGAAAAAATTTAAACTTTCAATGGAATAGTGAGTGTTTGAGACTATCTTACCTTGCCTAACAAAAAATTTACATTTTGATTCAACTTTTTCACATTGTCACTTTTTGAACAAAAGTGCTTATCTCGCCGAGTTGAGCACATAGTGCAAATTTTTGTCTTTTCAGCACACTTCGAGAACTTTTCCGAAAAACTTCAAACTTTCAATGGAATAGTGTTTGTTTTCAGGCTATCTCACCATGCCTAAAAAAAATTACATTTTTACTAAAATTTTTCACACTGTCACTTTTTGCACAAAAGTGCTTATCTGGCGGAATTGAGCACTTTGTGCAAATTTTTGACATTCCGCCATATTTCGAGTACTTTTTCAAAAAACTTCAAACTTTCAATTTAATAGTGTTTGTTTTCGGCTATCTCACCGTCCCTAACAAAAAAAAAATTACATTTTGAATAAACTTTTTAACATTGTCACTTTTTGCACAAAAGTGCTTTTTTTGCCGAGTTTAGCACTTAGTGAAAATTTTTGACCTTCCTTCATATTTCGAGTACTTTTTCGAAAAACTTCAAACTTTCAATGGAATAGTGTTTGTTTCAGGCTATCCCACATTGCCTTAAAAAAAAAAATAAATTTTACCTTAACTTTTTCACATTGTCTCTTTTTGCACAAAAGAGCTTATCTCGCCGAGTTGAGCACATAGTGCAAATTTTTGACTTTTCAGCACATTTCGAGTACTTTTCCGAAAAACTTCAAACTTTCAATGGAATAGTGTTTGTTTCCGGCTAACTCACCGTCCCTAACAAATAAAAATTACATTTTGACTAAACTTTTTAACATTGTCACTTTTTGCACAAAAGTGCTTATTTCGCCGAGTTGAGCGCTTAGTGCATCTTTTGACTTTTCGCCATAATTCGACTACTTTTCCGAAAAACTTCAAATTTTCAATGAAATAGTGTGTGTTTGAGACTATCTCACACTGCCTAAAAAAAATTACATTTTTACTCGACTTTTTACATTGTCATTTTTTTGCACAAATGTGCTTATCTCGCCGAGTTGAGCACTTGGTGCAAATTTTTGACTTTCCGCCATATTTCGAGTACTTTTCCGAAAAACTTCAAACTTTTAATGGAATAGTGTTTGTTTTCAGGCTATCTCACCATGCCTAACAAAAAAAAATTACATTTTTACTAAAATTTTTCACACTGTCACTTTTTGCACAAAAGTGCTTATCTGGCGGAATTGAGCACTTTGTGCAAATTTTTGACATTCCGCCATATTTCGAGTACTTTTTCAAAAAACTTCAAACTTTCAATTTAATAGTGTTTGTTTCAGGCTATCTCACCGTCCCTAACAAAAAAAATTACATTTTGACTAAACTTTTTAACATTGTCCCTTTTTGCACAAAAGTGCTTATTTTGCCGAGTTTAGCACTTAGTGAAAATGTTTGACCTTCCTTCATATTTCGAGTACTTTTCCGAAAAACTTCAAACTTTCAATGGAATAGTGTTTGTTTCAGGCTATCCCACATTGCCTAAAAAAAAAAATTAAATTTTAACTTAACTTTTCACATTGTCTCTTTTTGCACAAAAGAGCTTATCTCGCCGAGTTGAGCACATAGTGCAAATTTTTGACTTTTCAGCACATTTCGAGTACTTTTCCGAAAAAACTTCAAACTTTCAATGCAATAGTGTTTGTTTCCGGCATTTGGACTAAATTTTTTAACATTGTCACTTTTTCCACGAAAGTGCTTATTTCGCCGAGTTGAGCACTTAGTGCATCTTTTGACTTTTCGCCATAATTCGACTACTTTTCCGAAAAACTTCAAATTTTCAATGAAATAGTGTGTGTTTAAGGCTACCTCACACTGCCTAAAAAAAATTACATTTTTACTCAACTTTTTACATTGTCATTCTTTTGCACAAAGGTGCTTATCTCGCCGAGTTGAGCACTTGGTGCAAATTTTTGACTTTCCGCCATATTTCGAGGACTTTTCCAAAAACTTCAAACTTTCAATGGAATAGTGTTTGTTTTCAGGCTATCTCACCATGCCTAAAAAAAAATTACATTTTTACTAAAATTTTTCACACTGTCACTTTTTGCACAAAAGTGCTTATCTGGCGGAATTGAGCAATTTTGTGCAAATTTTTGACATTCCGCCATATTTCGAGTACTTTTTCGAAAAACTTCAAACTTTCAATTTAATAGTGTTTGTTTCCGGCTATCTCTCCGTCCCTAACAAAAAAAATTACATTTTGACTAAACTTTTTAACATTGTCACTTTTTGCACAAAAGTGCTTATCTCGCCGAGTTGAGCACTTAGTGCAAATTTTTGACTTTTCACCATATTTCGAGTACTTTTACAAAAAACTTCAAACTTTCAATGGAATAGTGTTTGTTTCAGACTATCCCACATTGCCTAAAAAGAAATTAAATTTTAACCTCACTTTTTCACATTGTCTCTTTTTGCACAAAAGAGCTTATCTCGCCGAGTTGAGCACATAGTGCAAATTTTTGACTTTTCGGAATATTTCGAGTACTTTTCCGAAAAACTTCAAACTTTCAATGGAATAGTGTTTGTTTGAGGCTATCTCACCATGCCTAACCAAAAAAAATTACATTTTGACTCAACTTTTAACATTGTCACTTTTTGCACAAAACTGCTTATCTCAAGGAGTTGAGCACTTAGTGCAAATTTTTGATTTCCGCCATATTTCGAGTACTTTTCCGAAAAAAATTCTAACTTTCAATGGAATAGTGTTTGTTTGAGGCTATCTCACATTGCCTAACAAAAAAAAATTACATTTTAACTCAACTTTTCACATTGTCACTTTTTTCACAAAAGTGATTATCTCGCCGAGTTGAGCACATAGTGCAAATTTTATACCTTTCAGCACATTCGAGTACTTTTCGGAAAAACTTCAAACTTTCAATGGAATTGTGTTTGTTTCGGGATATCTCACCGTCCCTAACAAAAATGAATTACATTTTGACTCAACTTTTTAACTTTATCATTTTATGCACAAAAGTGCTTATCTCGACAAATTGAGAACGTAGTGCAAATTTTTTGACTTCCCGCCATATTTAGAGTACTTTTCCGAAAAACTTCAAACTTTCAATGGAATAGTGTTTGTTTCAGGCTATCTAACCATGCCTAACAAAAAAAAATTACATTTTGACTCAACTTTTTGACATTGTAATTTTTTGCACAAAAGAGCTTATCTCGACGAGTTGAGCACTTAGTGCAAATTTTTGACTAACCTCCATATTTCGAGTACTTTTACAAAAAACTTCAAACTTTCAATGGAATAGTGTTTGTTTCAGACTATCCCACATTGCCTAAAAAAAAATTAAATTTTAACCTCACTTTTTCACATTGTCTCTTTTTGCACAAAAGAGCTTATCTCGCCGAGTTGAGCACATAGTGCAAATTTTTGACTTTTCAGCACATTTCGAGTACTTTTCCGAAAAACTTCAAACTTTCAATGGAATAGTGTTTGTTTGAGGCTATCTCACAATGCCTAACCAAAAAAAATTACATTTTGACTCAACTTTTTAACATTGTCATTTTTTGCACAAAAGTGCTTATCTGGCGGAGTTGAGCACTTAGTGCAAATTTTAGACATTCCGCCATATTTCGAGTACTTTTTCGAAAAACTTCAAACTTTCAATTTAATAGTGTTTGTTTCAGGCTATCTCACCGTCCGTAATAAAAAAAAAATACATTTTGACTCAACTTTTTAACATTGTCACTTTTTGCACAAAAATGCTTATTTTGCTGAGTTGAGCACTTAGTGAAAAATTTTGACTTTCCTTCATATTTCGAGTACTTTTGCGAAAAACTTCAAACTTTCAATGGAATAGTGTTTGTTTGAGGCTATCTCACCATGCCTAACAAATAAAAATTATATTTTGATCAACTTTTTAACATTTTTAGTTTTAGCATAGAAGTGCTTATCTCGACGAATTGAGCACTTATTGCAAATTTTTGACTTTACGCCATATTTCGAGTACTTTTCCGAAAAACTCCAAAGATTTCAATGGAATAGTGTTTGTTTCAGGCTATCTAACCATGCCTAACAAAAAAAAAATACATTTTGACTCAACTTTTTGACATTGTAATTTTTTGCACAAAAGAGCTTATCTCGACGAGTTGAGCACTTAGTGCAAATTTTTGACTAACCCCATATTTCGAGTACTTTTACAAAAAACTTCAAACTTTCAATGGAATAGTGTTTGTTTCAGACTATCCCACATTGCCTAAAAAAAAAAAAATTAAATCACCGTCCGTAATAAAAAAAAATACATTTTGACTCAACTTTTTAACATTGTCACTTTTTGCACAAAAATGCTTATTTTGCTGAGTTGAGCACTTAGTGAAAAATTTTGACTTTCCTTCATATTTCGAGTACTTTTCCGAAAAAATTCTAACTTTCAATGGAATAGTGTTTGTTTGAGGCTATCTCACATTGCCTAACAAAAAAAAAATTACATTTTAACTCAACTTTTTCACATTGTCACTTTTTTCACAAAAGTGATTATCTCGCCGAGTTGAGCACATAGTGCAAATTTTATACCTTTCAGCACATTCGAGTACTTTTCCGAAAAACTTCAAACTTTCAATGGAATTGTGTTTGTTTCGGGCTATCTCACCGTCCCTAACAAAAATGAATTACATTTTGACTCAACTTTTTAACTTTATCATTTTTTGCACAAAAGTGCTTATCTCGACAAATTGAGAACGTAGTGCAAATTTTTTGACTTCCCGCCATATTTCGAGTACTTTTCCGAAAAACTTCAAACTTTCAATGGAATAGTGTTTGTTTCAGGCTATCTAACCATGCCTAACAAAAAAAAAATTACATTTTGACTCAACTTTTTGACATTGTAATTTTTTGCACAAAAGAGCTTATCTCGACGAGTTGAGCACTTAGTGCAAATTTTTGACTAACCTCCATATTTCGAGTACTTTTACAAAAAACTTCAAACTTTCAATGGAATAGTGTTTGTTTCCGACTATATCATCATGCCTAACAAAATAAAATTGCATTTTGACTCAATTTTTAAACATTGTAATTTTTTGCACAAAAGAGCTTATCTCGAAGAGTTGAGCACTTAGTGCAAATTTTTGGCTTTCTGCCATATTTTGAGTACTTTTCCGAAAAACTTCAAACTTTCAATGGAATAATGTGTGTTTGAGGTTATCTCAACATACCTAATGAATAAAAATTATATTTTGACTTAACTTTTTAACATTGTCACTTTTAGCAAAAAAGTGCTTATTTCACCGATTTGAGCACTTAGTGCAAATTTTTTACTTTTCGCCATATTTCGAGTACTTTTCCGAAAAACTTCAAACTTTCAATGGAATAGTGTTTGTTTCAGGCTATCTCACCTTGCCTAACAAAATAAAATTACATTTTGACTCAACTTTTTAACATTGTCATTTTTTTGCACAAAAGTGCTTATCTCGCCGAGTTGTGCACTTAGTGCAAATTTTTGACTTTCTGCCATATTTCGAGTAATTTTCCGAAAAACTTCAAACTTTCAATGGAATAGTGTATGTTTGAGGCTATCTCAACATGCCTAACAAATAAAAATTATATTTTGACTAGTTGAGCATTTAATGCAATTTTTTTCACCATATATCCAGTACTTTTCCGAAAAATTTCTAATTTCTAATGGAATAGTGTTTGTTTGAGGCTATCTCACCATGCCTAACAAATAAAAATTATATTTTGATCAACTTTTTAACATTTTCAAATTTAGCATAGAAGTGCTTATCTCGCCGAGTTGAGCAGTTAGTGCAAATTCTTGTCTTTTCTCCATATTTCCAGTACTTTTCCGAAGAATTTCAAATTTTCAATGGAATAGTGTTTGTTTGAGGCTAACTCACCATGCCTAACAAAAAAAATTACATTTTGACTCAACTTTTTCACACTGTCACTTTTTTCAACAAAAGTGCTTATCTCAAAGAATTGAGCACTTTATTTCCGCCATATTTCGAGTACTTTTCCGAAAAAAAAAAATTACATTTTATCTCAACTTTTAACATTGTCACTTTTTGAACAAAAGTGCTTATCTCGCCGAGTTGAGCACATAGTGAAAATTTTTGTCTTTTCAGCACACTTCGAGTACTTTTCCGAAAAACTTCAAACTTTCAATGGAATAGTGTTTGCTTGAGGCTATCTCACCATGCCTAACAAAAAAAAAATTAAATTTTCACTCAACTTTTTAACATTGTAATATTTTGCACAAAAGAACTTATCTCGATGAGTTGAGCACTTAGTGCAAATCTTTGACTATCCGCAATATTTCGAGTACTTCGACCAACAAATTTAATTTTGCAATGGAATAGGGTGTGTTTGAGGCTATCTCACCTTGCCTGACCAAAAAAAAAATTATATTTTGACTCAACATTTTCACATTGTCACTTTTTGCACAAAAGTGCAAATTTTTGACGTTTCACCATATTTCGAGTACTTTTCCGAAAAACTTCAAACTTTCAATGGAATAGTGTGTGTTTGAGTCTATATCACCTTGTTTAAAAAAAAATTACATTTTTACTCAAAATTTTCACACTGTCACTTTTTGCACAAAAGTGCTTATCTCGCCGAGTTGAGCACTTAGGGCAAATTTTTCACTTTCCGCCATATTTCGAGTACTCCGAAAAAATTTTAACTTTCAATAGAATAGTGTGTGTTTCAGTCTATCTTACATTGCCTAACAAAATAAATTACATTTTGACTCAACTTTTTAACATTGTCATTTTTTTGCACAAAAATGCTTCTCTCGCCGAGTTGAGCACTTAGTGCAAATTTTTTATTTTAAGCCGTATTTCGAGTACTTTTCCGAAAAACCTAAAACTATCAATCGAATAGTGTTTGGTTGAGGCTATCTCAACATGCCTAACTAATAAAAATTATATTTTGAATTATCTTTTTAACATTGTCACTTTTAGCATAGAAGTGCTTATCTCGCCGAGTTGAGCAGTTAATACAAATTTTTGACTTTCCGCCATATATCGAGTACTTTTCCGAAAAAATTTCAGTGCAATAGTGTTTCTTTCAGGCTATCTCACCTTGCCTAACAAAAAAAATTACATCTTAACTCAACTTTTTAACACTGTCACTTTTTGCACAAAAGTGCTTATCTCGCCGTGTTGAGCACATAGTGCAAATTTTTGACTTTTCAGCACATTTCGAGTACTTTTCCGAAAAACTTCAAACTTTCAATATAATAGTGTTTGTTTCAGGCTATCTCACCGTCCCTAACAAAAAAAAAATTACTTTTTACTCAACTTTTTAACTTTGTCAAATATTTGAACTAAGTGCTCAACTCGGCGAGATAAAAACTTTCATGGAAAAGTGACAATGTTAAAAAGTCGAGTCAAAATGTAATTTTTTTGTTAGGCACGGTGAGATTGCCTGAAACAAACACTATTCCATTGAAAAAGTTTTTCGGAAAAGTTCTCGAAATATGGCGAAAAGTCAAAAATTTGCATTAAGTGCTCAACTCGGTGAGATAAGCACTTTTGTGCAAAAAGTGACAATGTTAAAAAGTTGAGTCAAAATGTTATTTTTTTTTTGTTTAGCACGGTGAGATAGCCTAAAACAAACACTATTCCATTAAAAGTTTAAAGTTTTCAGGAAAAGTACTCGAAATATAGCGGAAAGTCAAAGATTTGCACTAACTACTCAACTCGGCGAGATAAGCACTTTTGTTCAAAAAGTGACAATGTCAAAAACTTGAGTCAGAATGTACATTTTTTTGTTAGGCACGTTGAAATATCCTGAAACTAACACTATTCCATTGCAAGTTTGAAGTTTTCGGAAAAGTACTCGAAATATGGTGAAAAGTCAAAAATTTGCATTAAGTGCTCAACTCGGCGAGATAAGCACTTTTGACAAGGTGAGATAGTCTGAAACAAACACTATTCCATTGAAAGTTTGAAGTTTTTCGGAAAAGTACTCGAAATATTCCGAAAAGTCAAAAATTTTCACGAAGTGCTCAACTCGGCGAGATAAGCACTTTTGTGCAAAAAGTGACAATGTTAAGAAGTTGAGTCAAAATGTAATTTTTTTGTTTTGTTAGTCACGGTGAGATAGCCTTAAACAAACACTATTCTATTGAAAGTTTGAAGTTTTTCGGAAAAGTACTCGAAATATGGCGGAAATTCAAAAGTTTGCAATAGGTGCTCAACTCGCCCAGATAAGCACTTTTGTGCAAAAAGTGACAATGTTAAAAAGTTGACTGAAAATGTAATTTTTTTTGTTAGGGACGGTGAGATAGCCTGAAACGGCGAGATAAGCACTTTTGTGCAAAAAGTGACAATGTTAAAAATATGAGTCAAAATGTATTTTTTTTATTAGGGACGGTGAGATAGCCTAAAACAAACACTATTCCATTGAAAGTTTAAAGTTTTTCGGAAAAGTACCCGAAATTTTTTTGGAAAGTCAATAGTTTGAACTAAGTGCTCAACTCGGCGAGATAAGCACTTTTGTGCAAAAAGTGACAATGTTAAAAAGTTGACTCAAAATGTAATTTTTTTTTATTAGGGACGGTGAGATAGCCTGAAACACACACTATTCCATTGAAAATTTTGAGTTTTTCGGAAAAGTACTAGAAATATGGCAGAAAGTCAAAAATTTGCACTAAGCGCTCAACTGGGCGAGATAAGAACATTTGTGCAAAAGGTGACAGTGTTAAAAAGTTGAGTTAGGATGTAATTTTTTTTTGTTAGGCAAGGTGAGATAGCATCATACATCAAATTTCAAACTTTTTCGGAAAAGTACTCGAAATTTTTTCGGAAAGTCAATAGTTTGCAATAAGTGCTCAACTCGGCGAGATAAGCATTTTTGTGCAAAAAGTGACAATGTTAAAAAGTTGACTCAAAATGTAATTTTTTTTTTAGGGACGGTGAGATAGCCTGAAACACACATTATTCCATTGAAAATTTCGAGTTTTTCGGAAAAGTACTCGAAATATGGCACAAAGTCAAAAATTTGCACTAAGCGCTCAACTCTGTGAGATAAGAACTTTTGTGGAAAAAGTGACAATGTTAAGAAATTGTGTCAAAATGTACTTTATTTTTGTTAGGTTACGGTTAAGAGCCCCAAACACACACTATTCCATTGAAAGTTTGAAGTTTTCTTGAAAAAAGTACTCGAAATATTGCGGAAAGTCAAAAGTTTGCATTAAGTGCTCAACTTCGCGAGATAAGCACTTTTGTGCAAAAAGAGACAATGTTAAAAAGTTGAGTCTAAATATACTTTTTTTGTTAGTGACGATGAGATAGCCGGAAACAAACACTATTCCATTGAAAGTTTGAAGTTTTTCGGAAAAGTACTCGAAATATTACGAAAAGTCAAAAATTTGCACTCGGCGAGATAAGCACTTTTGTGCAAAAAGTGACAATGTTAAAAAGTTGAGTCAAAATATATTTTTTTTTGTTAGGGACGGTGAGATAGCCTGAAACAAACACTATTCCATTGAAAGTTTGAAGTTTTTAAGAAAAGTACACGAAATATGGTGAAAAGTCAAAAATTTGCACTAAGTGCTCAACTCGGCGAGATAAGCCCTTTTGTGCAAAAAGTGATATTTTTAAAAAATTGAGTCAGAATGTAATTTTTTTTAGGCAAGGTGAGATAGCCTGAAACAAACACTATTCCATTGAAAGTTTGAAGTTTTTCGGAAAAGTACTCGAAATATTGCGAAGAGTCAAAAGTTTGCACTAAGTGCTCAACTTCGCGAGATAAACACTTTTGTGCAAAAAGTGACAATTTTAAAAAGTTGAGTCAAAATGTTTTTTTTTTTATTAGGGACGGTGAGATAGCCTAAAACAAACACTATTCCATTGAAAGTTTGAAATTTTTCGGAAAAGTACTCGAAATATTGCGGAAAGTCAAAAGTTTGCAATAAGTGCTCAACTCGGCGTGATAAGCACTTTTGTGCAAAAAGTGACAATGTTAAAAAGTTGACTCAAAATGTAATTTTTTTTTGTTAGGGACGGTGAGATAGCCTGAAACACACACTATTCCATTGGAAATTTCGAGTTTTTCGGAAAAGTACTCGAAATATGGCAGAAAGTCAAAAATTTGCACTAAGCGCTCAACTCGGCGAGATAAGAACTTTTGTGGAAAAAATGACAATGTTAAAAAGTTGAGTCAAAATGTACTTTTTTTTTGTTAGGTTACGGTTAGAGAGCTTCAAACACACACTATTCCATTGAAAGTTTTGAAGTTTTCCGGAAAAAAGTACTCGAAATATTGCGGAAAGTCAAAAGTTTGCACTAAGTGCTCAACTCGGCGAGAAAAGCACTTTTGTGCAAAAAGTGAAAATGTTAATGTAAATGTAAATTATTTAGGCAAGGTGAGATAGCCTTAAACAAACACTATTCTATTGAAAGTTTGAAATTTTTCTGAAAAGTACTCGAATATTGCGAAAGTCAAATATTTGAACTAAGTGCTCAACTCGGCGAGATAAGCACTTTTGTGGAAAAAGTGACAATATTAAAAAGTTGAGTCTAAATGTACTTTTTTTTTGTTAGGCACGGTGAGATAGCCTGAAAGAAACACTATTACATTGAAAGTTTGAAGTTTTTAAGAAAAGTACACGAAATATGGTGAAAAGTCAAAAATTTGCATTAAGTGCTCAACTCGGCTAGATAAGCACTTTTGTGCAAAAAGTGACCTTGTTAAAAAATTCAGTCAGAATGTAATTTTTTTTTTTAGGCAACATGAGATAGCCAGAAAAAAACACTATTCCATTTAAAGTGTGAAATTTTTCGGAAAAGTACTCGAAATATTGCGAAAAGTTAAAAAATTGCACTAAGGGCTCAAATCGGCGAGATAAGCACTTTTGTGAAAAAAGTGACAATGTTAAAAAGTTGAGTCAAAATGTACTTTATTTTTGTTAGGTTACGATTAGATAGCCTCAAACACACACTATTCCATTGAAAGTTTGAAGTTTTTTGGAAAAAAGTACTCAAAATATTGCGGAAAGTCAAAAATTTGCACTAAGTGCTCAACTCGGCGAGATAAGCACTTTTTTGCAAAAAATAACAATGTTAAAAAGTTGAGTTCGAATGTAATTTTTTTTTTCTTACGCACCTTGTGATAGCCTAAAACACACACTCTTTCATTGAAAATTTGAACTTTTTTATCGTTAAAGTACTCGAAATATGGTGAAAAGTTAAAAATTTACACTAAGTGCTCAACTCGGCGAGATAAGCACTTTTGGGCAAAAAGTGCCAATGTTAAAAAGTTGGTTCAAAATGTAATTTTTTTGTTAGTCACGGTGAGATAGCCTGAAACAAACACTATTCTATTGAAAGTTTGAAGATTTAAGTGCTCAATTCGGCGAGAAAAGCACTTTTGGGCAAAAAGTAACAAAGTTAAAAGTTGAGTTGGAATGTAATTTTTTTTTGTTAGGCAAGGTGAGATAGCCTAAAACACACACTCTTTCATTGAAAATTTGAACCTTTTTATCGGAAAAGTACTCGAAATATGGTGAAAAGTCCAAGTCAAAATCTAATTTTTATTATCAGTCACGGTGAGATAGCCTGAAAAAACACTATTCCAATGAAAGTTTGAAGTTTTTCGGAAAAGTACTCGAAATATGGTGAAAAGTCAAAAATTTGCACTAAGTGCTCAACTCGGCGATATAAGCACTTTTGTGCAAAAAGTAACAATGTTTTAAAGTTGAGTTGGAGTGTAATTTTTTTTTAGGCACGGGGAGATTGCCACAAACACACACTCTTCCATTGAAAATTTGAAGTTTTTAGGAACAGTACTCGAAATATGGCGAAAAATCAAAAATTTGCACTAAGTGCTCAACACGGCGAGATAAACACTTTTGTGCAAAAATTGCCAATGTTAAAAAGTTGAGTCTAAATGTAATTTTTTGTTTTGTTATTCACGGTGAGATAGCCTGAAACAAACACTATTCTATTGAAAGTTTGAAGTTTTTCGGAAAAGTACTCGAAATATGGGGAAAAGTCAAAAATTTGCACTAAGTTCTCATCTCGGCGAGATAAGTACTTTTGTGCAAAATGTGACAATGTTAAAAAGTTGAGTCAAAAGGTAATTTTTTTTTGTTAGGCACGGTGAGATAGCCTGAAATAAACACTCTTCCATTGAAAGTTTGAAGTTTTTTGTAAAAGTACTCGAAATATGGTGAAAAGTCAAAAATTTGCACTAAGTGCTCAACTCGGCGAGATAAGCACTTTTGTGCAAAAAGTGAAAATGTTAAAAAGTTGAGTCAAAATGTAATTTTTTTTTGTTAGGCACGGTGAGATAGCCTGAAACAAACACTATTCTATTGAAAGTTTGAAGATTTTCGGAAAAGTACTCGAAATATGGTAAAATGTCAAAAATTTGCACTAAGAGCTCAATTCGGCGAGATAAGCACTTCAGTGCAAAAAGTAACAAAGGTTAAATTTAAGTCAAAATGTAATTTTTTTTTTGTTGGGCAAGGTGAGATAGCCTAAAAAAAAAACACTATTCCATTGAAAGTTTGAAGTTTTTTGTAAAAGTACTCGAAATATGGTGAAAAGTGACATTGTTAAAAAATCTAGTCAGAATGTAATTTTTTTAGGCAAAATGAGATAGCCGGAAACAAACACTATTCTATTGAAAGTTTGAAATTTTTCTGAAAAGTACTCGAAATATTGCGAAAAGTCAAAAATTTGCACTAAGGGCTCAACTCGGCGAGATAAGCACTTTTGTGCAAAAAGTGACAATGTTAAAAAGTTGACTTAAAATGTAATTTTTTTTTTTTTGGGACGGTGAGATACATGAAAAACACACTATTCCATTGAAAGTTTGAAGTTTCTCGGAAAAAAGTACTCGAAATATTGCGGAAAGTCAAAAGTTTGCACTAAGTGCTCAACTCGGCGAGATAAGCACATTCGTTCAAAAAGTGAAAATGTTAAAAAGTTGAGTCAAAATATACTTTTTTATGTTAGGGACGGTGAGATAGCCTGAAACAAACACTATTCCATTGAAAGTTTAAATTTTTTCGGAAAGTACTCGAAATATTACGAAAAGTCAAAAATTTGCATTAAGGGCTCAATTCGGCAATATAAGCACTTTTGTGCAAAAAGTGACAATGTAAAAAATTTGAGTCAAAATGTAATTCTTTTTTTTTGTTAGGGACGTTGAGATAGCCTGAAAGAAACACTATTCCATTGAAAGTTTGAAGTTTTTTGTAAAAGTACTCGAAATATGGTGAAAAGTCAAAATTTGCACTAAGAGCTCAACTCGGCGAGATAAGCACTTTTGTGCAAAAAGTGACAATGTAAAAAATTTGAGTCAAAATGTAATTCTTTTTTTTGTTAGGGACGTTGAGATAGCCTGAAAGAAACACTATTCCATTGAAAGTTTGAAGTTTTTAAAAAAAAGTACACGAAATATGGTGAAAAGTCAAAAATTTGCACTAAGTGCTCAACATGGCGAGATAAGCACTTTCGTGCAAAAAGTGACATTGTTAAAAAATTGAGTCAGAATGTAATTTTTTTTTTAGGCAATGTGAGATAGCCTGAAACAAGCACTATTCCATTGAAAGTTTGAAATTTTTTTCGGAAAAGTACTCGAAATATTGCGAATAAGTCAGAAATTTGCACTAAGTGCTCAACTCGGCGAGATAAGCACTTTTGTGCAAAAAGTGACAATGTTAATAAGTTGATTCAAAATGTACTTTATTTTTGTTAGGTTACGGTTAGATAGCATCAAACACACACTATTCCATTGAAGGTTTGAAGTTTTTCGGAAAAAAGTACTCAAAATATTGCGGAAAGTCAAAAATTTGTACTAAGTGCTCAACTCGGCGAGATAAGCACTTTTGAGCAAAAAGTGACAATGTTAAAAAGTTGAGTTGCAATGTAATTTTTTATTCTTAGGCACGTTGAGATAGCCTAAAACACACACTCTTCCATTGAAAATTTGAACTTTTTTATCGTAAAAGTACTCGAAATATGGTGAAAAGTTAAAAATTTCTACTAAGTGCTGAACTCGGCGAGATAAGCACTTTTGTTCAAAAAGTGACAATGTAAAAAAAGTTGAGTCAAAATGTAATTTTTTTTTTGTTAGGCACGGTGAGATAGCCTGAAACAAACACTATTCCATTGAAAGTTTGATGTTTTTTAGAAAAGTACTCGAAATATTGTGAAAAGTCAAAAATTTGCACTAAGTGCTCAACTCGGCGAGATAAGCACTTTTGTGTAAAAAGTGCCAATGTTAAAAAGTTGGGTAAAAATGTAATTTTTTTTTGTTAGTCACGGTGAGATAGCCTCAAACACACACTATTCCATAGAAAGTTTGAAGTTTTTCGGAAAAAAGTACTCGAAATATTGCGGAAAGTCAAAAGATTGCACTGAGTGCTCTACTCGGCGAGATAAGCATTTTTGTGCAAAAAGTGACAATGTTAAAAAGTTGACTCAAATGTAATTTTTTTTTTAGGGACGGTGAAATAGCCTGAAACACACATTATTCCATTGAAAAGTTAGAGTTTTTCGGAAAAGTACTCGAAATATGGCAGATAGTCAAAAATTTACACTAAGCGCTCAACTCGGCTAGATAAGAACTTTTTTGCAAAAAGTGACAGTGTTAAAAAGTTGAGTTAGGATGTAATTTTTTTTGTTAGGCAAGGTGAGATAGCCTAATACACACACTATTCCTTTCATAATTTGAAGTTTTTTGGAAAAGTACTCGAAATATTGCAAAATGTCAAAAATTTGCACTAAGTGCTCAACTCGGCGAGATAAGCACTTTTGTGTAAAAAGTGACAATGTTAAAAAGTTGAGTAAAAATGTAATTTTTTTTTTATTAGGGACGGTGAGATAGCCTGAAACAAACACTATTCCATTGAAAGTTTGAAATTTTTCGGAAAAGTACTCGAAATATTGCTAAAAAAGTAAAAATTTGCACTAAGTGCTCAACTTGGCGAGATAAACACTTTTGTGCAAAAAGCGACAATGTTAAAAATTTGAGACAAAAGTGCTTATCTCGCCGAGTTGAGCACTTAGTGCAAATTGTTGACTTTTCGCCATATTTCGAGTACTTTTCCGAAAAACTTCAAACTTTCAATGGAATAGTGTTTGTTTCAGGCTATCACACCGTCCCTAACAAAAATAAAGTACATTTTGACGCAAATTTTTAACATTGTCACTTTTTGCACAAAAGTGCTTATCTCACCGAGTTGAGCACTTAATGCAAACTTTTGACTTTCCGCCATATTTCGATATCTTTACCGAAAAACTTCAAACTTGCAATGGAATAGTGTTTGTTTGAGGCTATTTTACCGTCCCTAACATAAAAAATTACATTTTGACTAAACTTTTTAACATTGTCACTTTTTGCACAAAAGTGCTTATCTGGCCTTGTTAAGCACTTAGTGCAAATTTTTGACTTTCCGCCATATTTCGAGTACTTTTAAGAAAAACTTCAAACTTGCAATGGAATAGTGTTTGTTTCAGGCTATCTCACCGTCCCTAAAAAAAAAATTACATTTTGACTGATCTTTTTAACATTGTCACTTTTTGCACAAAAGTGCTTATCTCGCCGAGTTGAGCACTTAGTGCAAACTTTTGACTTTCCGCCATATTTCTTGTACTTTTTCCGAAAAACTTCAAAATTTCTATGGAATAGTTTTTGTTTGAGGCTATCTTACCGTCCTTAACAAAACAAAATTACATTTTGATTCAACTTTTTAACATTGTCACTTTTTGCACAAAAGTGCTTATCTCACCGAGTTGAGCACTTAGTGCAAATTTTTGACTTTCCGCCATATTTCGAGTACTTTTCCAAAAAACTTCAAACTTTCAATGGAATAGTGTTTGTTTCAGGCTATCTTACCGTCCCTAACAAAACAAAATTACATTTTGACTCAACTTTTAACATTGTCACTTTTTGCACAAAAGTGCTTATCTCGCCGAGTTGAGCACTCAATGCAATCTTTTGACTTTCCGCCATATTTCGAGTACTTTTTCCGAAAAACTTCAAACTTTCTATGGAATAGTGTCTGTTTGAGGCTATCTCACATTGCCTAACAAAAAAAATTAAATTTTTACTCAACTTTTAACATTGTCACTTTTTGCACAAATGTACTTATCTCGCCGAGTTGAGCACTTAGTGCAAAGTTTTGACTTTCCGCCATATTTCGCGTACTATTCCGAAAAACTTCAAACTTTCAATGGAATAGTGTTTGTTTCAGGCTATCTCACCGTCCCTAACAAAACAAAATTACATTTTGACTCAACTTTTTAACATTGTCACTTTTTGCACAAAAGTGCTTATCACGCCGAGTTAGTTGAGCACTTAGTGCAAATTTTTGAATTTTCGCCTTATTTCGAGTACTGTTCCAAAAAACTTCAAATTTTCAATGGAATAGTGTGTGTATGAGGTTATCTCACCTTGCCTAACAAAAAAATTACATCCTAATTCACCTTTTTTAACACTGTCAGTTTTTGCATAAAAATGCTTATCTCGCAGAGGTGAGCACTTCCCAGCTAACACAAAATGTTTAAAAAACGTTTTGAATTGGTTTTAGTTTGGGTTTCGTTGTTGTGAAACGTTTTCAAAACGTTTTTAAAACGTTTAAGTTAAATAATTATGCTTTCAAATAAGAGACTTTTGCACCAAAACGTTAAAAAAACGTTAGAAAAACGTACGCAAAAAACTTACAAACAAGTGTGTAAAATAGAACTAAATCACAACGTTCTGTAAACGTTATATCACAATCAACTTTTCACCAATTTTCACAAAAATTGTTATCGTTTTTATAAAACGTTTTATAAACGATTTTAAAACGTCGCTGTGTAAACCTTGCCTTTTGTTTGCAGATTGTTTGCACCAAAACGTTAAAAAACATTCAATAAACGCACGCAAATAAACTTACAAACAGGTGCATCAAATAGAACGAAATTACAACGTTTACAGAACGTTATATCACAACCAAATTTTCACCAACTTTCATCAACAATGTTATCGTTTTCATAAAACGTTTTAAAAAAGATTTTAAAACGTCACTCTGTAATATTGCCTTTTGTTTGCAGATTTAATGCACCATAACGATATAAAAACGTTACAATAACGTACGCAAAGACTCCTTAACAAATGTATAATTAGAACGAAATCACAACGTTCACAGAACGTTATATCAAAACCAAATTTTCACAAATTGTCAGAGAAATTGTTATCGTTTTTATAAATCGTTTTTTAAAACGATTTTAAAACGTCGCCATATATTGCGTTTTATTTGCAGTTTCCTTGTACAAAAAGTTATAAAAACGTTTTAATAACGTAAGAAAATACTTACAAACACGTTTATAAACACGTTTATCACAATTAAATCACAGCGTTCACAGCGTTATCTCGCAACTAAAAATGACTACCACTTTATTCCAGAAATTTAATTAACATATTTTATAAAGAACAAACGTACCCAATGCTACACCCAAACAATTAACATAGGTACAATCAAATTTTTGAACCAATTTATTCAGGTTAATTGTTTTCTTTAACTTTAACACATTAATCTATATGTATAAATCTACGTAGTCACCGTCATCATCCATGCATTTATAATGAGTCTTAGCCACGAATAAAATTTACTGATTCGTCAATAAGCGTCATGTGACAATTTATCTACGCGAACGCGCGCAACCGTTGACCGATTGCCACTTTGCGCCTGTTTTTCGTTGGGTGATGTAGTATGTGACGTCCGTTTTCTGAATTCAACTTATCTGCTGATACTTTTAGAAACCCTAACTTTTAATCTGATCGTATACAATTTTATGAAACTATGGAAGGTAAGTTTATTATTTGATATACATTACGTTATTGTCTTTTAGAAAAAACACACAATAAAAAACACGTCAACAAGCCAGAGCCGTCGGTAGGCCTAGGGCAAAAGCCTGCCTGGGGCCGGGGCTAGGAAAACACGTCAAGCCAGCCCTAGGCCTAGGTAGGTAGCCAAAGGGTTGAAAAAGAAAAGTAGGAACACATTTTCTAGCAAAGGGAGCACAAAGGCGCACTGGGAGTTGAGGGTCTAATGCTCATGCCCTCGGGGAAAAAAATCCGTTTTCTGCAATAGTTTGTTGTTGGTGTTATTTGACGTCAGGTTTTTTGGTTTTATGACATGGTTCTATCTAAATACGGGTCCCAGCTAGGCCAAGTTCTACAGTTATTCTGTGCTGTAGGCCTAGGCCTAAGTGTGTATTGAACTGCGAGGCATTTAATGACAAATACTCCTTTTCATAGTTTTAAATCAAGAACAAACCTGGGAATATCATGATAGATGAGGCAAATGTGCCTTGTCTGTCTCATGCTAGCGGCCCTGTATTTTCCCTGGTACTGGCACATAGGCCTAATCTAATTATTTTTAATAGGCCTAGTGATTCTTAGGCATGACGTTTTTGTAATTTTCATGAGAAGTTGCTGGCTATAATATTACAATTAAGATTTCTAAGTCTGCTTTTAGTGTCAGAACAGGTCACAATATCATTCACAATTTTTGATTGTGTTGAATAATATTTTTGTATTGCCTGTATGACTGCAGCTCATTTGAGGATTCTATATATTAATTGTTTATTAACTTTTCTTTAATGAATATTTTTTGGTTGATGCCATTAATTGATAAATATATGTTTACTTTTAGTTACCAATGACCTGAGGGAATAAAGTTTCAACAGCATTTAGGCAAGTCCACCGTTCTTCTGTAAAGGCACCCTGTATGCATAATTAAATACGGTAAGTCCAGGCTTTATCTTATTATTATTATTATTATTATTATTATTATTATTATTATTATTATTGTTATTATTATTATTATACAATTTTACGTCATTGTTTGTTGATTATTGAAATGGTGGGCTATCACTGTATCAGTGCTAACCTTGTATATACTGTGTGCGTATGTTTATCATTCCATAATGATCACTTCAAACAGTTTAATTACCTATAATATTTTAATTTATTATTTTCATTATATTAACTAATACATTGATTTAGAATGGGAATTAATTGTTTTAAGGATGTCAAGTATCACGGCTTCAGACAAGTTATTAGAAAGTTTTAAATTATCATGATAATTTATACTTACCTTATATTATTTTTTCATAAATATTTAACATAGGCCTACACATATTATTTTTAATATAAATGTAATTATTCTAATCTGTTGAATTTGTTTATAGGACTAATATTCAGCAGTCAAATAATATATTAACAAGGGTGATCATACGTTTGTAATTAAATCTATTGAGTTGGTGTTACCTTGGGACTATTAAAAGTATGGTTTTTATAGCTGTTATATAGCAAATGTTTTAAAAAAAGAATATTTTTGGTTAAGTCAAGTTTAACAGTAATGAAAAATCACTTCACTTCAGAAAACAATACTAAAACTCATCCTACATGTAGAATATTAATTATAAAAAGCAAAAAAGGCCGACTGTAGATTAAATTGACACATTTTTGTGTTCACTTTTTACAGAAACTTAAGCAAGTTTGTAATGAAGAAGATGTAGTTGCCAGAAGAGATGACAACGATGAGGATGACAGCAATATTATGTGAATGCGTTCGATTTGTAGCACATCCTCTTTATTGGTTCTGATACAACATTCTACTTCGCAAATGGTTCCATTGTGACAGAACAGCTATGAATTTTCTCTGTCAAGGCTTGATTCAGAGAGAGTGTAGCCATCTGCTTTTCTCAATATCCAAGATTTTTAAGTGTGCACTATGGAATTTTGTACTGTAGGCCCCTTGTTTATTTTTGATGTTTCTTTGACATTTTTAAAATCAATTGAACTTGCCAAACACTGACTGAAATAACTGTACTTACAGGAATAGTATATGGAATTTTGTACACTAGGCCCCTTGTTTATTTTTGATATTTCTTTGACATTTTTAAAATCAATTGAACTTGCCAAACACTGACTGAAATAACTGTACTTACAGGGATAGTATAGAATTGTCAGCACTTGACTCTAACTTGATTTTGATTTATTAATTTTTTGGATATTGATTATTGTATATCTTTTTGTCCTATATTGAAATGGGGCTTTTGCTAATTTACAGTATAATTAAGTACAGTACAGGACGCATTAAATATTAAAAGATAAACACATAACGCTACATAATTATAAGTAATTTTGTATTGTTGTCCTCTTTTGTCCCAGAGCATCAAAGTTAACACGATGTAGTTGGAATCCTACATGTGACCAGAGGCCGACCTAAGCATATCCACGGTTCAGTGTACAGCCTTTGTTCAAGTTTTGAAAATGTCTTGGAACACCGATCAAACTCAAAAAGTTTTACCGTTATTTTGATGCTTTTAAACGTTTTTAAAGCATTCTTAAAAAGTGTTACAAGACCAGAGTCAATGTAACTAGAGTTAAAAATTACTCTAGTTACATTGAGTTTGGTATTGTAACACATTTTAAGATTGTTTTAAAAACGTTTAAAAACATTAAAATAAAGTTATAATAACGTTTCTAAATGTTAAATTGAAACGTTATTAAAACGCTTTAAAAACTCTACATAATTACGTTTTTAAAACGTAATATTATAACGTTTTACAAACGTAATAAAAAAAAACTTTGTAAACGTTTTTAAAACGTGATACAAGACCAAAGTCTATGTAACCAAAGGTTATTTTTACGTTATAATAACGTTTTAAAAACGTTACATTAAAACGTTATTTAAACGCTTCCAAAACTCCACAAAATTACGTTTTCGAAACGTTTTACTAAAACGTTTTTTAAACCAAACTCATACGTTTTTATAACGTTTTTTTAACGTTAAATTGTTAGCTGGGTAACTACAAATTTTTTACTTTTCGCCATATTTCGAGTACTTTTCCGAAAAACTTCAAACTTTCAATGGAATAGTGTTTGTTTCCGGCTATCTCACCGTCCCTAACAAAAATAAATCACATTTTGAATCAACTTTTTTAACATTGTCACTTTTTGCACAAAAGTGCTTATCTCGCCGAGTAAAGCACTTAGTGCAAATTTTTGACTTTCCGCCATATTTCGAGTAATGTTCCGAAAAACTTCAAACTTTCAATGAAATAGTGTTTGTGTCCGGCTATCTCACCGTCCCTAAACAAATAAATTACATTTTGACTAAACTTTTTTAACACTGTTAATTTTTGCACAAAATTGGTTATGACTTTCCGCCATATTTCGAGTACTTTTAAGAAAAACATCCCACTTTCAATGGAATAGTTTGTCTTTTAGGCTATCTCACGTTGCCTAAAAAAAATTATATTTTGATTCAACTTTTTAACATTGTCAATTTTTGCACAAAAGTGCTTATCTCGCCGAGTTCAGCACTTAGTGCAAATTTTTGACTTTCTGCCATATTTCGAGTACTGTTCCGAAAAACTTCAAACTTTCAATGGAATAGTGTTTGTTTCAGGCTATCTCAACGGCCCTAACAAAAAAAAATTACTTTTTTACTCAACTTTTTAACACTGTCACTTTTTGCAGAAAAGTGCTTATCTCGCCGAGTAGAGCACTAAGTGCAAA
>NW_022758107.1:46451-50667 GCF_011630105.1 Anneissia japonica
CTCAATTTTTTAACATTGTCACTTTTTGCACAAAAGCGTTTATCCCGCCGAGTTGAGCACTTAGTGCAAATTTTGACTTTCTGCCATATTTCGAGTACTGTTCCGAAAAACTTCAAACTTTCAATGAAATTGTGTGTGTTTGAGGCATTCTCAACGGCCCTAACAAAAAAAAATTACTTTTTTACTCAACTTTTTAACACTATCACTTTTTGCAGAAAAGTGCTTATCTCGCCGAGTAGAGCACTTTGTGCAAACTTTTCACTTTCCGCCATATTTCGAGTACTTTTCCGAAAAACTTCAAACTTTCAATGGAATAGTGTTTTTTTCTGGTTATCTCAACGTCCCTAACAAAAAAAAATTATATTTTGACTCAACTTTTTAACATTGCCACTTTTTGCACAAAAGTGCTTATCCCGCCGAGTGAGCATTTAGTGCACATTTTTGACTTTCCGCCATATTTCCGAGTACTTTTCCCAAAAACTTCAAATTTTCAATGAAATAGTGTGTGTTTGAGGCATTCTCAACGTCCCTAACAAAAAAAATTACATTTTGAATCAACTTTTTTAACATTGTCACTTTTTGCACAAAAGTGCTTATCTCGCCGAGTTGAGCACTTAGTGCAAATTTTTGACTTTCCGCCATATTTCGAGTACTTTTCCGAAAAACTTCAAATTTGCAATTAAATAGTGTGTGTTTGAGGCTATCTCAACGTCCCTAACAAAAAAAATTACATTTTGAATCAACTTTTTTAACATTGTCACTTTTTGCACAAAAGTGCTTATCTCGCCGAGTTGAGCACTTAGTGCAAATTTTTGACTTTCCGCCATATTTCAAGTAATGTTTCGAAAAACTTCAAATTTTCAATGGAATAGTGTGTGTTTGAGACTATCTCACATTGCCTAACAAAAAAAATTACATTTTTACTCAACTTTTTAACATTGTCACTTTTTGCACAAAAGCGTTTATCTCGCCGAGTTGAGCACTTAGTGCAAATTTTGACTTTCTGCCATATTTCGAGTACTGTTCCGAAAAACTTCAAACTTTCAATGGAATAGTGTTTGTTTCAGCTATCTCACCGTCCCTAACCAAAAAAATTACCTTTTTACTTAAATTTTTAACACTGTCACTTTTTGCAGAAAAGTGCTTATCTCGCCGAGTTGAGCACTTTGTGCAAACTTTTCACTTTCCGCCATATTTCGAGTACTTTTCCGAAAAACTTCAAATTTTCAATGGAATAGTGTGTGTTTGAGACTATCTCACATTGCCTAACAAAAAAAATTACATTTTTACTCAACTTTTAACATTGTCACTTTTTTGCACAAAAGTGCTTATCCCGCCGAGTTGAGCACTTAGTAAAAATTGTTGACTTTTCGCCAAATTTCGAGTACTTTTCCGAAAAACTTCAAACTTTCAATGGAATAGTGTTTGTTTCAGGCTATCTCAAAGTCCCTTACAAAAAAATTACATTTTGACTCAACTTTTTATCATTGCCACTTTTTGCACAAAAGTGCTTATACTGCCGAGTTGAGCATTTAGTGCAAATGTTTGACTTTCCGCCATATTTCGAGTACTTTTCCGAAAAACTTCAAATTTTCAATGAAATAGTGTGTGTTTGAGGCTATCACACATTGCCTAACAAAAAAATTACATTTTTACTCAACTTTTACCATTGTCACTTTTTGCAAAAAAAGTACTTATCTCGACGAGTTGAGCACTTAGTTCAAAGTTTTGACTTTCCGCCATATTTCGAGTACTTTTCAATGGAATAGTGTTTGTTTCAGGCTATCTCACCGTCCCTAAAAAAAAATTATATTTTGACACAACTTTTTAACATTGTCACTTTTTGCACAAAAGTGCTTATCTCGCCGAGTTGAGCTCTTAGTGCAAACTTTTCACTTTCCGCCATATTTCGAGTACTTTTTTCCCAAAAACTTCAAACATTCTATGGAATAGTGTGTGTTTGAAGCTATCTCACATTGCCTGACAAAAAAATTACATTTTTACTAAACTTTTAACATTGTCACTTTTTGCACAAAAGTGCTTATCTTGCCGAGTAAAGCACTTAGTGCAAATTTTTGACTTTCCGCCATATTTCGAGTAATGTTCCGAAAAACTTCAAACTTTTAATGGAATAGTGTTTGTGTCCGGTGTAACACGAAATTTAGTTCCTGGAGAATTTTAGTATTTTGTGGTCTGGATAATCAGAGCTTATGGACACAAATTTGCAACACTTTCTTCTGGGGTAAACAATTATTAAATATGTCATGTATTCATTAAATAACATAAAGTAACGGAAGGTTATACAATCGAGCATGTACCTTATGTTGAACTTAACTTCACAGCTTATTATCCAGCATAAACAATCTGTAAAAAATATGTGAAAGCTAATTTATGTTGAAAAAATCCCAAGTCACTTAACAGCGAGAAACAGTGAGCATGATGGGAAGTGTAGTTGAAACTTACTTTCTTTTACAGCGACAGTAATTAGGCTAGCAATAATGCGGCGGGAATAGGTCAGGTAAACAATAATAAGGCGGAAATATATTGGTGATCATATTACGTCCGCATAAGCAGTAGAAAATAAAACTGTGTTGACATTTACTGGCAGTTCGGCGATGGAGTCATGCGAAGCTTTGGGTCAATGGGGAGAAGTTGTTCTCCAGCTGTTAGTTGGCCTACATGTTTTGTAAAGCTATTCATTGGTTTTTATCTTGAATTTGCGTGTAGTGTATGCTATCATACCGCTTCCTTTTTTTGGGGGGTGGGGGGAGTTAGCTAAATAGCCTGTACGACCGTTGTCACGACTATTTCTTTTCACTTTTTTGGACTATTATCTATTTAATTATTTATTGAAGAAGGGTACGTACGACAAAAAAAAAGTAACATTCTTTTAAGACAATCAAACAGCTTGTCGTACCACTGCTAAAACTTATAAAAAAAATATGCCTGTAAGATTAAGGGCATTTTAAAAGTTTTACTGTATTATAATTCTATTCTTTTGTTGATTATTTTAATGTACTACTGAAGTTTAGTTTATGTTACAATTCTCGCTTATAAAAACAAACAACAATAATCGGTTGATTTAAAATAAAGAAACTTATTATTATTAACTTATTATTTTTTTTCTTGGAATCAACATCATTCATTATAGGGTCCTTTGTTTTATTATTATTGTTATTATCATTATATGTAGTGTAATGGTTTCTTTAATTTATCGACCTAATATTACTATCCTCAATAATTTAATTATTGTGATCGATCCTTATAATCTTTGATGTTGGGCAACTCGGACAGCGTCGTATGATTGTTATATATTTTT
Source organism: Anneissia japonica (assembly GCF_011630105.1). Lineage (NCBI taxonomy): Eukaryota > Metazoa > Echinodermata > Crinoidea > Comatulida > Comatulidae > Anneissia > Anneissia japonica. Next base: position 49,771 of record NW_022758107.1, read on the forward strand.
TTTTCAATAATGTTTGTAGGCCTATTGATAATAAGCCAAAACCACTCCCACCTGAATTTTCTAGCAAAATAAAAAGCTTGGAGGCGGGATTTCTTTTTTTTTTAAATGAAAATAGAAATTGTCCTGGAAATTCTAATCAAATTAAGTTTAGACCTATTTTCAGTGAATTATAACGATGGTTTCACCAACCTATTGAAAATGATTAATTTTAACACATTTAATTTGATTAGTGATATTGTATAATTAAAACAAAAAACAAAGGGGAAAAAAGCCACCCCTCCCCATCTAAAATTGTGTTGTGATGCGACGCTAGACAAGTAATTTCTTCTATTTGGTCTTATTGGAAGCTATAAAAAAAAATATTAACACGAGATACCGGTAATTAGTATATCTTATGTATAAATGTTGGTTTATAAACTTTTATCTAAAAAAATCTAATTATGGTAAACGCCATAAACGCACGTATATTCTATATCTGGATGATACTGTTCAAGAGTCCTTCATGACGTTTTCATTTCCAGTATTGTAATTATTACATTAAAAACTCACTTGTATTATATTTCATTTTAAATTATCTGTATCCACTTTAATTAATTATCTTGGATGTTGTAATTAAGGAAGGAAGCTTATGGAATAAAACTAAATTTATCTTACAGTGTAATCTAACCATACATTTAAAAAGTACGGTAGTGTTACATGGATAAAAGAGGAAATCTATAGGATTTTAAAGGGAAGAACTGTTGATATAAGTGAATTATATCAACATACTAGCCATCAAGCCATAACCACAGACTCTATGGGTCTCAGTGTGCCATCGTTTCATATAAAATTTCAGCTCCGGTTCCGTCATAGACCGTTATCCTTGGGGTGAAACAGAAAGTTTAAGGATTTAAAACA
>NW_022758107.1:60471-110670 GCF_011630105.1 Anneissia japonica
CATTTAGATAGCCTCATGATTGTTAGAAAACATCGTGATAGGTGAAGCAACCTCGACCATGAAAGCGTGGTTAACAAATTTCATGCAAAATTTCCAAAATATAGAATTTTTTTTTTTTTTTTTTTAACTTAAATTAGATGGTTACATTGCATACTCTTTGTTTCTTGCTTCATTCGAAATGTTTTGGTTTTGGAAGCTGATTTCAACATAAGATAGCATATCCTACATGAAGTCATATTATAGTAACGCGATGCCTTTCTCAAATAAGTAATAAAAATTCGCCATAATTCATCAAATATCCGTGGCTTCCAGGGGGCTTCGCACTAGGATATGCCAACCTGTGAACTCAACTATTCTTCAAAGTGGCAATCCCATCACAAGTCAAACATACACACAAGATGCTCTACTACATAGACTTCAGGGGTGGAGCTGTTTTTGGTCGTGAGAAAAATTATGTCACAGTGACAGGAATTGATCCCAGGACCATGGGATTTGGAACGCAAGCATTGTAACCACCATGCTAATCAACTCCACTCGTTTGTATTATTAATTTTCGTGAGAAATTGATTGCTAATACTCTCCTGATGATAAGAAATATCCGCCAAGTTAAATACTGTGACGTTCATTTTCTAAAATATTTAGCAGTATTTTATCAAAGTTTGGTTTTTCAAGAAATTATATTACAGTGGTTCTTAATCATTTATTTACAGCAGACTTGTTTTGGGAGGGTACAGTAAAGTGCTACCTCATTGCAGACATTAATCATACAAGTAGAAAATTATTGAATAACAAAATATATATAATTCACAAGAATTTCACATTAAATCACAATAGAACGAATCAGTATTCATGTTATATACATAGAAATATAAATAAAACATTACTTTGAAAAAAAATAATAATGATGATGATAATATGTATAGCGCCATATACGCTCAACTCACGGCATTGTCCCAAGAATAAATATAACTGATATAACTGAACAACAAATTATGCACTGTTATGATGATATCAGCAAAAAATACCAAATTATTTAATATATACTGTATATTAAGTTTAGAAAAGTGAATGTTGGATGTAAAAATATTGCTTTAAAGATATACTAGAAAAATCATGGGTTTATTTATACAAAGTAAATAATGGTTAACGTTTTTCATTATATAGCACAAAATATTAAGGTCTCTATGCGCTCAAAATTGGTATTATTTAAATGTCCATATTATACCTGGTCAAGGATAACAGATGATTGCTCCAATTTTCAGATGACAGCTAATAACTTATTAAAATATACAAACTAAGCAAATATCTTTTTTTTTGGGATGTGATGTTCTATAAAGTAAGTTTCAATTTTTGTCTTTGGGATTATATATTATTATAGACAGAAGTAATAATAATAGTGATAAATGATGATATGATGATAACAGTATAACCTAGGGCCTAGAAGTAAATATTGTGTCTTTTACATGCAAGGTACTTATCAATAATTTTTTTTAATAGGTCTAATAATAAACAAAACCAAAATAACAATAAAAATATAAGAAAAATAATTAATACAGAACAAATTTCTGGTGACTCAAATACAATCCTAAATGTCTTCATTATTTAAATACATTTATTTATACATTATTTTAAAACCTCCAGGCCAACTGATGTCACTACTGTTTAGACAGGATTAAGTAGATGGCTCTTCTGCTGTTGCCTCGTCACCCCCTCTGGATGTTTCTTCACCCTCTTCTGCGGTGCCTGTTGCTGGTTCTCTGCTTGTTTCTCCTGATTCTGGTGCATCTTCCGTCTCTTCTGTGGTTTCCTCTGTCTTTTCAGCTCCGTCAACAGGCTCAGTTGGCTTAAATTGAAAAAAAGATTATTGTCACTATGATTTTTTTTTTTTAAATATGATACAAGGAAAGAGAAATAGTTGTACAATAACTCCACCCACACCCCCATCCCCAACCCTTCCATAAAAAAAGCATCCTGTAATACTATTGGCAAATAGCATGCATTGTCAACTAATGACCAGAAGGTATTAAATAGCTATTGTTGCACCAATTTTAAACAAATTTATAATTGCTGTATGTACTGGTTAATGAAAATACAGTTGAACTTGCCCAAGTCGAATCCAAAATACCATTGAAATATTGTTTGACTTAATAAAACTCGACTTACAGATTGTTAATCAATGGAAAAAACAATAATTTGGCGTGTAAAATAAGATCGAATTAGAAATCGTTCGACTTAGGCACAGTCGACTTAGGAAAGTTTAACTTTAACATCCAATCAGAATTAAGAATATGTTTAAGATGTATGTAACAACAGCCACTTCCTGGACAGTTAATAAAATTTAATTAAACATTTACTGTGATTAAAATTATTTAAAAATCTCATTTAAATTATTTATAAGCAGGTTTAAAACTTTAAATATACACAATATTCCCAACAGGAAAGTGTACATCAAATGTTAAACTTAAATACTTGCACAACACACAGAAATCATTAATACTACTGTTATTAAAAATTCAAAGTTTATTTTTTCTCAACACACTTGAGATGTTAGCCAAAAAAGGAGATAGTCCCTGTACATAAGTGTTGGCTACCACTACTTAATTACTTAATATGACAAAGAAATTTTAATTATCACAACGTAAAAGCATAAAACCATATCGCTCCTTGCTGTAGTTGTAGATAATTGGAAATACAAGTCTCCCTCTAATGAAAGCCCCCTCCAAATAAAGACCACCTCCAACTGAAGACCACTTTTCTGTGGTCCCAAATTAACACAAGTCTTTTATTTTTATTAGTCCAATTAGTGACCAAAGCTGCTAAAGACCACGAAAAACCCGGTCCCAAAAATGGTTTTTAATTGGAGGGAGACCTGTAGCTCTTAATCATATTGAACTGTGATAGACATGTTGAAATTACTACCAACACACTCTCTACATATTGAATTAGAAATTTTAACTACAGAAAGAAAACCTACCTTAGGTGTGCCTGTATCATCAGTTATTTCTTCAGCCTCTGGCACTGTTTCCAAGTTGGGGGCGCCTGGTAACGTAGACCTCTCTTTGGCAGTTGTTTTTTCTTCCTCAGCTTGCTCTGGAGCTGGAGGTTCTGGCTCAGCAGCCTTTACAGTAATAAACAAAATAAGAGGTACAACTCATTAGAATGCAGTGAATGGCAGTTGGACTCTTCATTAGTCTTTATTTTTTACAGGACTTGTATGGTATGCTCCACTGGTCTGCCAAACCGGGTCATCATTCAGTGTTTTGACAGTGGTGGATCCAGGGTGTGGAGAAAAGGGTGCCCACCACCCCCATAATCTACCAGCAACCAAAAAACACTCAATCAAGTGTGGAATCAGTTAAGACACTAAAACGTATTTATTAACAAATTAGTGTAGGTGAGACTTTTCTTTTAAGGGAGAATACCTCTGTACCTACAATAGGCAAGGAGGACCATAGTTTTCCACCCCACACCTTGGGCCATAGTCTTTAAATAGGACCTTAGAAAAATCACCAAAACAGTAGGCATAGGTTTATTTTTTAAAATGTATAGTTTTTAATGTATTTCTGTTAAAATCTCATTGATTTTGTATTGTTTACTCACTGTTTTATACAATGTTAATGTAAAATATTTTTTCAAAAAAATAAAATAAACACATATTGAGTATGGTCCGTACAAATTTTCCTCAATTCAGCCATTGGTGGCCAAGGAATTTTATTATGCCCCACTTAGTAATTTTTTTATTTTCATATACAGTAGAACCCCTCCTTTTGGAAACCCCTTAAGAGGACACTCTTTCAGCCTCAAAATGAGGGACACCAGGCCCTATATTATCTCTTAACATTAAAGACAACCCCTATTCAGGGGACACCGTTATTAAGGGTTACTTTTTTTGGTCCCGAAGGTGTTCCCTTAATAGTGGTTCTACGTTCTGGCTGGCCGTTGTTAGCACCATCTCAGATGGGGCAGAAGGGTCATTCATATTGTATTTGATACTGAATATTATAGATACCGAGATATAATATATTATTATTATTATTATTGTTATTGTTATTATTATTATTATTATTATTTACTTTTTTTGCTTGTGCTTCTTCCTCTGCTAGTCTTTCTGCTTCCAGCCTCATTTTTTCTTGCTGTTCTTTCTCAAGCTGTGCTTCTTCCCTTTCTTTAATTAACTGAACAGCCTTCTCAGCTTCTTCTTTCTCATTTCTTTCATTAATCTTGAACTTATACAGCCAATTGGCAAGATATTCAATAGGGTCTACAGGTCGCTTCTCCGCAATCTCGGCTAAGCCTCGAGCTAAGCAATTTCCAACATGTTTCTTCAAATATTCTGTGTCCATTGCTGAAAAAAGGCATTATTAACATAATTATGGTATACTTTAAAAAAAAAAATAACTGAGGACAAGCAAGCTGCTCTTTGTAAAGTATTCAAAACAAAGCCTACCCTTGCCCTACTTAGTAGTAGTACAAGAATTTAAATATTATGAAATATCTTTTCTCAGCAAATCGTAGACACTTGGTTGGAATAAACTACCAGCATAAGTGGTGGAAGCTACATCGGTTTTGTCTTTTAAAAAACATCATGATGTTCACTGACTAGGCCCTGCATCAGGAAATCGTCCTTCTACCAAATTGGTTTCATAGGCATTAAAAATGGGGCATAAAAGTCTAAAGCCTTATATTAAAACCCATTATTCTGTAAGTGTAAGTGTAGAGAAAAACCGTTTTTATTATTGGAATCCTACGCCTTTTCCATGAATTGGTAGGCATCTTGAAGTGATGACAAAAAACTAAAGTATTGCGTAACGAACAGAAATAAAATAAGCTTTGAGACTAAATTTTTGTCCTCATGTTATCAAAAAATTCATACCTCTTTTTTTCTAGAAAATGTTCTCAAAAGACCTCTATATGATTGAAAAAAAAAATGTTTTTGACCTCTGAAATCAAGATGGAAAAAGAAGAGCCTATCTAAATAGTGTATTAAAATAGGCCTGCATTACAAGTATCATAGTACTTTCGTATCATTACTGTTCCAGGAACCGATAATACAAGATCCATTCTGTCAATTATACACACAGCCACTGTGCATATAAGATCCGTGAAGTCCATTATATACACAGCTGCTGTACATTTAAGATTAGTTTTGTACCTTACACAGCCGCTGTGAGTATAAGATCCGTTATAAGGCCATTTTATACACAACCGCTGTGCGTATAAGGCCACGGGAATGAAAGTTGTAGGTTTGCGTCCACCGCCCGCATGCCTAAAAAGCTACCGCACGAAAATTTTCATTATTTTGAAAAGTTCATTATTTTGAAAAAAAATATACTTCGTTTTAAAAAACGGACTTTCTAATTCGTAAACAGACAGAAAAACGAACTATTCATCACTGATCACTCGTAGCGAACACCGAGCAAAGGCACATCGCACCATGATCGCCGATCACTGCTGAGGTCATTTACGGGTCAAATCGATCTTTCTGACTAATAGGAAATCTTGTATGTTTAAAGAGGTCTTAAATATAGAAAAGGATCTGTTTTATAGGCTAGTGTACATTTATGACTGTAAGCATTGTTTCTTGAGAATAAATGTAAAATTACCAATGCCGCGGCATGTGGACAGCATTTATAAAAAAAATAATGAATAATGAAAAATGAAAAAATGCCTCATGTGTTTTCAAAATTTTTCGGACGCAAACCTACAACTTTCGTGGCCTAAGAATAAGAATAAGATATGTTCTGTCCTTATTATACATACCTAGCCGTTGTGCGTATAGCCTTGTCCTTGGAAAAGGCGTGTGCAGACAGACTGAGGGCCCTACCAAAGATGAGGGCCAAACGAGCGAGTATCTAAAGCCAATCAACAATAATAGTAAAAGTAAAATAGGCCCTAGTCTAGGCTTAGGCCCTCCTTCTAATATTTAGCCCGCCGAGTGCGAGACCGCCCTGCCTGCATGCTCCGCGGATTGCTGTCGTCATACGGTATCGGACACCTATTAGTATCGGACGAGCAGCAGGTCAAAAACTAAATAATGATTTTTAATTAGCTTGGTTATTCACCAAGAAACAGAGTATTTAAAAATGTTATAATAAATTACAATTCAATGTTTATTTACCAAAGTTTTTGTTCGTCAGTCTTTTTTAATGCGTCCTGTTGCTATGTCGTGCTGCTGCTTGTAAATGTTGATTATTGAGAGGGCGTTTGTTTATTTTTTAGACTCGATAATCCAGACAAATCCGTGCTTCTTTAACACAAGCTGACGATTAATAGAAGGCTAGGCTGGAAACCCCACGCGCGGTGGCCATGGCCGCCATATCATTGACGTACAGAGAAGCTTCCTCTCTCTCTCACACACCGCCGGAGTGTTAACGACAGTTAATAATTTCTGACATAAACTATTGAAAATGTCTGATTCAGAACAACCTCCGCGGAAGAGACACAAAGGGAAACACAATGGAGAAGAAAAAATTAGGTATGTTGAGCTACAAAAGTAGCTTTATGTTACTAAGAACGAAGTTTATGGCTCAAGATCTGTTAAACCCAAGACCAACAAGGAAGTGATTAAGATTCAAATACTGTACTGTTTAAATTTAGTGTACCGACCGTGTATTGTTTCTATTTTATTTTCTCCATGGTTTTAGTCGTTAGGTTACTGTAGGTAGGAGGGAGAAGTATACAGCAGCAGCTGCAGTTACGTATGATGATAAAGCACATTTTCCTTCCATAAGATTTTTAAATGCATTTTTTTTTTAAATTTTATATTACTGTACTGTACTGTTAGCACTGAATGTTACAGACTTCTTTTTTGAAGTTTAGACTTTCATAAAGACCATGTAAAATTTTAAAAAAATTGGTTAGCATCCTTATGTTATCAATTTTCATCATAGTAGTTTCTCGTGTTTAACATGAAAAAGGAGTGTTGCAAGAAAAAAACAGCAAAAAAAATGAAGAAGAAAACAACAGAGACCAAAATTGCATACAATAAGTTATATATTCATCTCTATAGCAAGCAGAAACTTTAGCACTGTGATGGTAGGGAGGGGATACTAACCAATTATTTTATTTTACATGGCCTAATTATTTATCATTTGGCTTATACTTTTAATTGTAAGTTCAGACTTTTAAAATTATGCATAAACTTGGCTTTACCTAGATAGTGATGTGTACAATTAAACCTCCCTGGTTTGAAGAAAATCCTGAGGTAAAATAAAGTGTTTCATATGCACAAAATGTGTCATTGTTCTTTCACACAATGACATTCACATGTTTTGTAGATACAAATTTAAATGCATCCAAAAAAATCCGGTTTTTTTTTTATGTTGGCAACTAAGGAAGTTATAATGGAAATGTGCAATATTTTTGAATAATTTTTCCCTTTTATTTGTATTTTTGTCATCGTTTTTATATAACTTGTCTGTTAGATAGGCTTATTTTTTACAAGCCTGTAAGTGGCGATTAATTTTCGCTGTTGTTTGTTTTGGAATGAATAAAATAAATAAATAAAATATAATTTCACTTGTTGCATATTTTAATTATTCATGAGGCAAACTTTGATTAGTCCCTACCCCAAGCCTTCCGCACCACACATAAATGTTCCATGGGGCCATTGAGTGCGGTCCAACGAAATACTAAATCTAGGATTTGCTACTATGATTTTATGTGATCAGTTATCAATATTACAGAAATTCGTAATGATTTATAAAATGGTGAAAACCATACGTATATTTCACAAGCTTAAAAACTAAGAAATCAGGCCACTCGTGCAGAAAAATGCATAAATGAAATTTTCTTTCCATTTGCTGGATATGATTTTGTATATAATTCCTCTGAATGAATTCACAAACTGGATAAGGAATATAAACTTACATTTTGGAATATGATATAGGTAATGAAATAATTTAATATCGTACAAATTAAACCATAGAGATTAAATTTGGTTGTAAAGCCTATAGAGGCCTAATTCACACTTTGAAGTTTCAGACGTTTTCTTCTAGATGATTGTAGTTATACAGTTCGTATAGGCCTATTCACCATTTTCATCGGTGTTTAACGAAACTACAGTGCAATCTCGTCTTTTCAATTGGGGTTTTCCCCAAATAGGGCTCCGAACGACATTTCCGTTGCCAGACGTTCAGTACAGAGAGTGAGACATTTTAATGGAATAAATATTGTCAAAAAAGCAATATTCAGTTGTAATCCTGTAGGCATGGCGCGTATCAAATTTGGTTTACTAAATTAATTACATTATGCCAGTGGCGCTCTTTGTTTGTTGAATAATTGTACCTAGCTAGGGCCTATTGGCGTATCATTGTGTGCGGCAGTGACTTGGCAAATTTTGATATCCCTGCTTTCTTAGCACGCCAGCCTTGTCTTCATATTCATTCATTTTTATAGTGATGTCTAAACTAAACAGTACTTGATATGAAATTTACGATAATCCACGTAATATTTCCGTTCATTGCGTTCACCCGTACACACAATCGTTCGATCCAAAAAAAATTCCAGGTACGCAGACTCGGCGAGACTCGGGGAAACTCCCAGGCAGTTCATTCATTGCGCATGGTCGAAGGGGCGGCTGATTTGGCTTCGTTGGCAGTAATTTAACTTTATTTATTTAGTACTAAGTGGATCATGATAAGGTACGTTGGATTTTTGTACTTCTGTGGTTACTTAGGCCGTAGGCCAGAGGTTTAACATGAGCCTAATCAATATTCGCAGTAGTAGGCCTACTATCTACACCATGTGTGTGGGCGAAGTTCGTGCTAATTTGAGTAGAGTACACGTTGTCGTCGTACCGTATTCTATACTCTAACGATTGATTTTCATTGGCAACAGAACATTACTTGTAATATCCTACGTATTCTTTATGTACATTAGTGTCATAAATGGCTATGTATTACATACTAGTAGCGACTTCAGACAGTTCAAGGGGCAAGCTCAACTCCTACTTTGTATTCCAGATGGTATTTGGTTCTAGTTAAAACTGGATATTTCTTGAAAATTTATAACACAAGTTGAAATAGAAATTGATGGAGTGATTAATAATAGGCCATTGAATGCCTAAGAATAGAGCTGCTGGTACCTCATAAATTTAGAAATGGAGGAATATTTATCACCAGTTAATGTCTTTCTGTTTTTCATATGTATTTTATAACTGTCACCTTCAATTGAGGTTCCAGAATACTTACAATTTAATTATACACTAAGTTCAAATAATTTCATGTCACTGAAGATAAAGGGGCAGGTCCAACCATTGCAAAGCTTAAATTTTAAAGGAGCATTGCATTTTTTAAATGATACTAATGAGAGCTGTGGCAGATTTAGTACCCTCCCCTTAGTAAACTTACTAAAATAAATTTAGAACAATTTGGCCTGCTGTAATGTCTCCTCTAAAGAAATCCTAGACCTTTCCTAAATAAAACGCCGTGGCTAGAGATACGGTACCGTATTTCTACTTCGTTTTGCTAAAGGTACGGTAAATGGCATTACGTCACCATCACCCAATGAAGTGCCAGTGATGGTGACGTAATGCCAGCTGTTTAAAGCCAGGCCGGCTGTGGAGGAAAATGATTGTATGGTATGCCGTAAAACTGATTTTTCTAAAACACAAAAATGGTGTTTGACGTGGAATACTGGGGAACAGTTACTGTATAAGATACAGTTTTTAAATATTAAAAAAATCTGTATCATTTTCCTCCACAGCCGGCCTGGCTTTAAACAGATGTTGATTATTGTATGAATTTCACAATTTTAGATTGAATAATTTTGGTATACCATGGTTGATAGGATTTGCATGATAATGGTGATGTACGTCAGTGATTCACAAACGTTATTTAAACAAATGTCCAGGCAATTTGCCATGACCCGCTTCCTGTGACATTAAAAGTAGATATTAAAAATGGGTTATTGACCAGTTGGACAAAATTAAAGTTAAATTTTTAAATAATTTTTAAAATGTGCTCTATTTACTGCATCAAATTTTAGCCTGATATAAAATTCAAATAAAAAAAAAAAAATCCTAGAATCTCACAACCCTGTAATTTAGTTGACACTATCTGGTTGCAACCCAGAGTTTGAAAATCGCTGATATTAATCATGACAGACCTGTAACCAGGTTCATGGGGAGGGGGTGGGGGTTTCCTATAGGCCAAGTTTTAAATCAGAAGTGTTTCTTTAATAGAAAAAGGTCATGATGAAACACCACTATGTAGTAAGTTCTTCAAAAAGAAGGGGGAAGGGGTATGACCGAAACCCCCCCCCAAGTTCCCTGGTTACGGGCCTGCATGATTTAAATATTTCTTGATTCCTTGATTTAAGTCATCAAGATACTGTTTATTTTTTTCTTTCTTTGGTTTAATAATATCGCATGCATTTAATAATATCATACTTAGGGTAGACTTTTGGTCATGTACACTGAATGTGCTAATTTCAGTTGTATTGCATTTTAACTTAATGTACTGTATTGATTTTTAACGTACACTATATTGTAAAAAAAATTCTGCAATTAAGTGCCTCACTGCAACTGCAATTTTTGAATGATAGTCACATTGTGGATAATATTTCTCTTGACAGTGAAGGAATTTTGTTTGGTCTTGGCAATCCTCTTCTAGACATCTCAACTCCAGTTACTCAGGAATTCCTTGATAAGTATGAACAAGTTTAAAAATTAACCGTTAAAAGTAAGACTTTTATATCAAATTTGTGCCAGTTAACAATGCTGGGAAGAATCCAATGCATTTGCATTGTATTTTTGTGTCTGTCAATGAAATCATGCAGAACAAGGCAGGGCAAAACAACAGTATTGTAAATTGCATTTAGTCAGGAATGGAGTTAAAGAAGTAGAAAATGGCTTGACCAATAAGATAAAACAAGCAAAAACGGGTAGTGTGTGTGCATCATAATCATTTGCAAGGAGAAATAAAAGAAAAACAGGGAGTTATAGCGTCATATATGGTATCTGTAAGTCATTTTCACAAACAACAGAAAATGTAAAACATTTCCAATATTGGGAATTTATAACATTAGGTTACTCTTTGATGTACAGGTACTGATGTATTGTATGTTTTCTGATGAGAAGATTGTTATTTATTATAAAACAAAATGTATAATAAAATAAAACATGGTTTTGACCTTAATCACAGGTATGAGCTTAAGGCAGACAATGCAATTCTTGCAGAAGATATTCACAAACCAATGTACATTGAACTCGTCAAAAAATTCAAAGTGGACTACATACCTGGCGGAGCTACACTGAATTCCTTGAGGGTTGCACAGGTGACATTGAAGCTATCCCTTTTGCTCAAACAAGATTAAAGTTTATTTTAGTTTCTTATTTAATTGCTACATTTATCTGCAGCTAGAGAGCAGCTTAGCCACTGTGTGCGCTGAACCATGGGGATCATTTGGCCTCTGGTTCATTTCCATCTGCTGCTCCCCTTTTGTTTTTTTGCTGGTGGTCTGAATTATGACAGTGCACCGTCTTTTCGATAAGACTTTTAAGCCTTTGTTCCCATGGGCATTATGGCCCCATTTGTATGTGAACGAACGCAGTTACACTCTTCCTGTGTTCTGCCCAATTCAGACGGCACCCACTGTAAACAAGTCTTTAGACTTAGTGGGTTATTCTTGGTGTGATTCATGCTAAAATACTCGTCTTCTAAGTCAGCAACACCAAATTTTATTCAAAATTATTCACTTGCAATTGAATAAATTAAATTATTAGGCCCTACGTTTATGGAGAAGGTCTCTGTCACTTTGGTCTCATGTGAAGTCTGGTTTCCTTAATATCACTGCACTGTCGCTAGTTTTTTCAGTGCAATCATTCTAATTCTGCGTCTCTGTAATGCTCGTAAAGGCTCCCCGATTTGACCAATCAATCGGCATCACCGAAAGCTGTCTCTGATAGTGTGTAGCGATTTTATGGAAACCAAGCTTTAGCCAATTGATTTTATTGCATGTTAAAACAAACACAAAAGCAGACAAACCTTGTCCAGAAGACAATTTCATACTCTTTTCCAACCGTGATCTTAAATCGTGGATCTATTTGCAGTGGATTATAGGTGAACCCAATCGTGCTACATTCTTTGGATGTGTTGGTAAAGATGATTTTGCTAAGACACTACTTGAGAAGGCAAAGGAGGATGGAGTGAATGTTCATTATGATATTAACGAGGAGGAAGCCACTGGTACCTGCGCTGTTCTCATTACAGGAAGCAACAGGTAATCATGTTACTTCCTAAATTAATTATTTATTTAAATGGTCTAGACCACCGTTCCGCAACCTTTATAGCACACAACCCAGATTATATGTCAAGCACTCAGACGTCACCCATCGAACTTAAGGCAAATTTCTCACCTGAATTTCTTGGTAAAATGATTGAATATGGTATTATATATTGCTTTAGTTTGAGTGAATTAAGTCAATAAATTGCATCTGTTGTTTTATAAGTGTTAGAGAAAGTGAGTATCAGAAAAACACCCACTTGATTCTTTAGCAACACCCACTTGATTCTTTAGCAATCTATAAAAGATACTATTAAAGATAAATTCCCCTAAAAATAAAAGTATAACTCGAATTACTCAATTAACAAAACCATCACATTTTTAAATATACAGATGCTTAAAAATTAATGATTTACAGACATTTTACTTTACATAAAATCCTAAATTTTGGTGCCAGAAATTTATGGGTTATGCAAAAACATAGTCACACTAAATTGAAGAGAAGCCAAACACATTGAAATAAACAAAACAAACACTTTCAAGCTGTCATACCAGAAGTAAAGTTCTGATAGTATATTTTTCAACATGAAACTCTAATAACACACACATTACAAAAGTAAACTGATGCATATGCCGCACTTTAATTGGACTGTAACTGTAATTTAATTTAGTTTGTCCTTGTTCATAAGTTTTTTTTCACAATCTGAAGAGATTATGCGACCCTCATAATTTTATTCCGTGGCTCAGACACTGGGTCGCGACCACCATTAGAGTAGGTTGCAGAACGTTGTTCAATATGTTATGCAATGATATGGACATATTAAATTGAAGAGAAAAATGCTTCTCGTTATAATTTTCAGCTGAAAGCCAAACACATTGAAATGAACAAAATTAACAATTTCAAGCTGTCACACTCGAAGTACAAATGTTTTGGTAGTACCCTATATTATTTAACATAAAACTTAGATAGCGCACATATTACACATATCTGACGGACAAAGCTTTTTACTTGTAACCATTGATGCTGTTAATTATGCTTAAGCTCTGTTGACGCTATCAACTTTGTGTAATGTGCCAATATATGTGCAGGATAATGTCGTCATACAACCATATATAGGCATAATGAATATCATGTCAGACCCATATATGGCATTTCACAGGTATTTGTCGCAAAATATGATGGTGTGACAGAACTTCAGGGAATTCTGTTTGCTATGAGAAATATTGGGATATTTTGTGCCCGAAAAACATATAAGTTTAGTTGTTGTGTCTACTGCCCCAGGAATTGTGGAGGGGGGGGGGGGGGGGGGGGGGGGGGGGGGGGGTGGCTGTAGGCACTTAGCTATCATCTCACTTTTAAGTTGTAAAAGTAAATCCGGTTGAAGGAATGATGGGATGCATTGTAAGCTAATGATAGAAAATAAGTCTACGAAATATGATGCCATGCCTAGATAAGAACTATCCTAGAAAGAACTAAAAGTCAACAATCTGTTACTCGTACAGTTATTCAAGTGAATTATAACACGTTACAGCAGGGAGCCTATTTGTTGTGGTGTCTTAACCAAACTAGTAGAAGTATAACAAGCAAAGATTCTTTACACAAAAATATGTTTACACCAACAAAAGTAAAGAATGTGTTATTGTTGCCAAGATTATAATCGGCAAAGATTATTAATAGAATAATTTGTTTACATGAAGGAATGTATTTGATGCATATATTTGACCTTAAGTTAAAAATACGAACAATATATTTTGTACATTATTTTGATTTTCTTTGTAGGTCTCTATGTGCCAATCTTGCTGCTGCTAATTGCTATACAATTGAACATCTTGAAAAAACAGAAAACTGGGCATACGTTGAAAAAGCTTCATTCTACTACAGTGCAGTAAGTAACGAAACATGTTGAAGAAACAAAACAAAAGAAGATAATACAGTATCAAGAAATAACCAAAAAAATACCCCACTCAATTGCTAAAAGTTGCAATCAATCCCATATCTGTATACCTTAAGTGTAGTGATTTGTATACTTTTACTGCAATTGATTGAATGATTGACTGATGGATGGATGAATGTTTTTCTTTCTAGGGGTTCCATTTAACAGTAAACCCAAAAGCCATGTTGAAAATAGCAAAGCATGCTTTTGAGAACAAGAAGACATACTGTCTAAACTTATCAGCACCATTTCTCAGCCAGTTCTTCAAGGACCCAATGATGGAAATTCTACCTTACGTTGACTTTATGTTTGGAAATGAAACTGTAAGTCAGTATGCTCTTCACAATTTGTACTCATAATATCGATAAGGATAACAATGACTAACGGCTATTTTCCATTTGGCGAATTATTCGTGCTAATCGAAAGCATTGGTTTATGTGCAAGCATATTCACATCTCAGCAAAATCAGTACTGTAGTTTGAACTATTTCTACTTTTTGCGAAGCGAAACAATGTGCAACAAATTGGAGCTCATTAAGCAAACCCACTGTTTCAATTCACACGAATAAATTTGATAATTGGAAAATAGCCTTAAGGTGATTGTAATATTTAATAAGGTTTGCATGGTAATTACAGTATGTAGACTTTTAGTACACCTTGTGTTTGAGGACTGTTTTTTTTTGTATGTTTTTTGTGAGATTTTTCTGTCTTCAGAAGAGTTCTCATTGAATAAACTCACCAAACGTTTGAGACAAACAAAAACCAAAGGCTCATTTGTATTTACATATCTACAAATGGTGTGTGCCGTCTGAAGCCTATTATTAACTGTAGGAAAAGATGTCAGAATAGTAATAATTCTGGTAATGAATAAAGGAATAAATAAATAAAGGAAGTCAGTTGAGGAGAATCTGAAGCTTAAAAACATGACAAGTGGGTACTGTTTGTGCATTTAGAAATTCGTTAGTAATGGATCCCGTCCCTTGGATGTTATTGCCAAGGTCCCACAAACAACTACACACATGCGTTCATGGTATGTGTATTTGTAGGACGCGCATATTTCTAACGATGTTCTGATTGGTTTGTTAAGTTTGATGCTTTGGAAAGGTTCATTGTATCAGTTTGTGTTAAATCTAAGAAAATACTAATATTCAATGGGGCAAATTACAACAGCATGATTAGTAAAGTGTAGCTGTTGCTTTGTGGTCATGCTGATGTTTTTATTGTAGGATGTCAATCATACAGCTGACCAATCAAAACAGGGCCAGGAATATGTATGTCATCCATGGGACCTGGGTTCAATCCTCCTGGTATTTTTTTTTTTTTTTTTTTGTATTTACCATTTTATTCATTTAATCCTCCTGGTATTTACTAGGATTCTTTTCATCTTTTTTTTTTCTTTCATCTTTTCAGGAAGCTCTCCAATTTGCCAAGGACCAAAACTACGAGGCGAGTTTCAAGTTAAAAATTTTTTTGGAGAATATTTATATAGTTAGCATCAAAATAAATATTGTAGAATCAAATAAATATTGATAGATATGTTGTAAATATTTTAATTAGACTAGAATACACCATTTTGGATAGTTGATCTATGCATTGTTCAGTTTGTGAAATTCAATTTTAAATAATTACTTTTTGAAATACATTATAGACAGAAGATTTGAAAGAAATTGTCAAAAAAATTGCGGCAGAGAAAAAAATATCCGAGCAAGCCAGAGTAGTTGTTATTACTCAGGGAGCAGACAACACGCTTGTCTGTAAAGGTATGCTATCCACACCACAACCAGGTTTCCACATACAATTGCAGTTCTATTATGATTTAATGTTGTCTGATGAATAATTCTTTGTAACATGCACCAATTGGCTGTTTTGCCAGATGTGGTGGAGTAGTGTGGTACAAGGATTTTACCGAGGGGGCGGGGATGGATACGGGGTGGCACCAGGATTTGCCCAACGGGGATCTGAATGTGTTTCAGGAGAGGAAGCCCCCCCTCCCCTTGATAAATAGGACAATTTAGGAGTTTTGAAGGCTTATTTAATCAATTTTAGTCTACAAATACGTAGAAAATACATACATTTTTTTCTCTGCCGAATTGTGTTTTTTCTCCCCTACGGAGCCCCACTGGCACCACCCCTGGAGGGATAAGCTCTCTGACAGGGATGTTAGTGAGAGGTCTGGAAGTGACAACATGATGGTTACAAAGACCACTGGCACCTTGGAAGATGGGATTTTATAGGCCATTTTTAGCATTTTTTGTTAATATGCTGGCACAGAAGGATGACTTGCATGTGCTGTTTAGCGGAATATGCTATTCAGTACTGTAGTGTTAACAAAAAAAAAAGTAAATGCCTTATTAAATGTATTGCTAATAATTTTTGAGTAATTTTTCTTCTTTTCATAGAAGGAGAGTTGAAGGAATACCCGGTCATAAAAATTGCAGATAAGGACATTGTGGACACAAACGGGGCTGGGGATGCATTCGTTGGAGGTAAAGTTGATGGTCAATACATTTTTCAATACTTGGCCATAATAAACCATAATGAAGGAATATTATCAGATTTGGCTATAAATTACATTCATTATAATTTATGCATTTTAAATTCTTTTCACAGGATTTCTAGCACAGCTGGTACAAGGAAAGGATATTGAACAGTGTATAAAGTGTGCCAACTATGCTGCTAACTATGTCATCAAACAATCAGGAACCTCAATCAATGATAAACCAGATTTTGAATAGAAAAATCGCACAAATGATATTCTCTACTCAACAATTATGATGAAAATTCTACTGAAATTACTTTTATAATATAATAATATACCGTGTGAAAAGGGACTTGCTCGGATTAGTAGATGTAACAATGTAGCTGTATGTGTATTACTACAATATAATATGTTTGTTTTTCTGTTTAACAACCTGTTCTGTAGTGTATTCACCTAATCATAAATGCTGCTAACATGTTTTACAGTATTGCGAAAACAGAATAAAAATGATCACACTCTAGTATGTAGTTCAATATTATTTTAATTAAATTTTTTTTATGAAGACATGATAATATTGTACCCACTTCATACACATATTGAAATCCAGAATTCATTTTGTTCAGTACTACCATTTTAACAATTCATTTTACATAATTAAAATACTGTAAATGACAACATTTTAATTCATAGCATTTTAATTGATAGCAAATGAAACTGTAATAAATATAAATTTAAAAACCTACAGGGTAAAACCATGCATACTTGATCAATCATAGTCAATAGAAAGTTCCATCTATTAGGTTAAAAAGATGTTTGATTTGACTTATTATAAGCTTGTTTAAGATATCTGATCAATTAATGTCTTCCTATGTCTGTTGAAATCTAGATGATGTATGTCATCACTCCAATCAAACATCTGTTGATGGTGTATTTGTATGCTTGGCTTGATGTGAACTAATAGCAATAATGTCCGAGACTAGTAATCTGGGATAGTTCGCATATGCCCATGCGTAATTAAATTGATTTCATTCATCTGGGACATGAAGCCAACTTAGAATCCGTCATCGCAGAAAGTGGTCTGACCCTTCGGAAACAAACACTATTAACGGTATTTTACTCTACTGCAGGTTTTGTTATGTCATAGATAATTAGCATATATAGTCCCAAATTAATTGTCTTCGATATAGAACTTGCTAATGAATTTGCACAAGGTGATGTTGGCTCATATCGCATTATTTTAATAAATTGAAGAATTGAATAACTGATTTGGTTTCTTCTGCATTTAAAATTATTTATTATTTATGTAAATAAATACAGAATGATCATTAAATACACACAGTTCCCCCAAGAACTAGGCTCTGGAGGGGGAAATAATACCCGTTTTACAACAATATTCAAAAACCTGTAACTTATTAGCCATGTAATATTATTAACCATATCACATTTCCAAGACAGAGCTTCATTTGTACAACATAACATAATTTGTTACCCTCCAGAGCCTGGCATTAACTTTTTTCTCTGCATAGAGTAACCCAGGCCAACCCTGGTTTAATGAGATTTAATTCTAAAACAACAATTTTATTTTTCTGCACATGATGCAACCTATGACCAGCTGACAGGGAGCATTGATAGTACAGTGATAAAAGCAAATATGAATTTGTACTCCTTATGATAGTACTGTAAACTGTGCAATGGTCGAGACGACTCAAAGCCTGCAAAAATATTTTGGTCCCAATCAATTTGAAGATTTATTGTGCTTAAAAATATAAAACTTATTTAACTTAACTTAACTTATTTGAAAATTCATTAGTTTTATATTCAAGATAATTTGTCTTTTTCACAGGACAATACAAGAGGAGTGCTCATAGGGAAGCTAGACCCCTTTTGCCACCTCTAGATTTATATATGTGCAAATACAGTATTGGAAGACCAATAATATGATTAAGAAAATCTCAAAATTGGTTGTGAAAAAAAAAACCATATACATCAACTTCAATCAATTTTCTATAAAAATTTCATCAGTACCAATAATATATATTCTTATTAAAAGCTGATATATTCTTAAATAACTACAATTATTCGAAGAAATCAGAAAGAAAATATGTATTGATTTTATAAATCATTGACCTGTACAATAAACAAGACTATATATTCCTTGAGTTCCTAAAAATTTAGGATAGGTCACCCAGTTCCCTAATTGTACAATTCTTGTACCAATTTGGTATATAAATTTTCAAATCATTAAACGATTTGATTCAAGTAGTAGCTAAGCGAATTGCTAAATAAATAAATTATATCAAAAATGAATATTTTTCCTAATACTACAAAATTGAAAATTTGTCCAAATAGAATTCATAATACTTGACCCCAATAAGGGAAATTACATCACATGACATAACCAACCAATCAGCATTGCCATATAAAACATGACCTTTCATTTTATACTTTCAAACATTGCAGATATCTTTAAGATACACCATTAAATTTAAGATGCTGTGACCTTTTACCCTTGTATTGACCTTAAAACAGAAGCAGTGGTAACTGTTGGAGTATCAAATATTCATGAGGGATAAGTATCAATAATTTTGATAAAAAAAATGCCAATCCATGGTATCATGGAAATTAAATCCAATATGTAAATAAGTATTGTATTTATTTTAATATGTACAGCACCTCTTTTGTCATAAATCATCCTTCAGATTGCGGCTGGCTATTACAAGATACCATCAGGCCTACCTCCTTATAGGCTATGTAATACTGTACGATGTACCTCGTTTATTCTACCGTCACAGATTTTGCAAGATTTCGTGGATAATCAACCTGGTGAAAGAAAAAAAAAATTAATCCTTGATAATTTCTTGGTTAGCAAGTTTGAGTTTGATGTATTGTTTAGATCCAATTTCAAATTCATGTTGTGCTTGGGCAATGAAACAATGATGGTAATTGCAATATACAGTATTGTGTATAGTCATTATTAACACCACCACTCTATTCTAAATTATGACGCCCACCACCACCACATTTTACCCATCACCACAATTATCATCAACGGTCAACACATTCACTACTATCACCTCGTCGCTTCACCATCATCACCTTGATCATACTACCATCACTTGTTTTCATCACGTAATTGAGAGAGTTTAAAGTTTCTTAGTATCTCAGTGTAGTGAGGGTAGGCTTATGCCACAAAGGACAGGGCTAGAGGTAGGCCTAAGCCGTGCCATGGGAGCAAAATTTTGTCATGAAAAATGATTTCGATTGTACTGTTTTCTGCAACAAAACAATACTTTACAGAAGCCAAAATTACATGTGCTCACTGTGAAGTATTCATTTGAAGTGATTTCCAAATGAAAATATGGCCAAATAATGGCCAAAACAAGGTTATTTTTCTCTTTATAAAAATCGCTGAGATTTACTGTACAGGTATGCCTGAACAAGCATGCACAGCTCAAATGTAATATATCTCAGCTGAAAACAATCAATATTATTGGTTTAAACGTTTTCTTTCTTAGCTGATGTAACATTTTATATTATTTTTAAAGACTTTCTGAATACAATTTTAAGTGTTTATATAGTTAAAAACGATCGTTCAGAACGATGTCATCGCTGCAATTTGGGTTTGTAAAATCATAATTGGGAGATGTTACTGTAGTTATAAAAATCAGAGTGAGTGGCTTACATTGTATCCTCGGAGAACAGCTGTGTGGAATGCAAGGAGCTGAAGAGGAATCACGCAGAGAATTCCCTGCAGACAATCAACGGTGCCAGGCAGTTCAATGACATGCGACGCCTTAGCCTGCGATTCTTTATCACCCTTTTGGCAGATCAAAATTGGAGAGCACTGAAAAAAAAAAACCACAGATTACAATAGAGTATGTAACACCCAATTAATTTCATCATCTCAGAAAAATACTGCTGATGACATTTTAAGTTATAAAGATAAGAACTACTTCTATATTTCCCCAAGTGTATCATGTTTTATTGTTTTCAAAAACTAATCCTATACTTCCTTAAGTATTATATCATTTATTTTTCAGTATGCTTTTCTAATTGTTATGCTTACCCCTCTGGCAGTGACTTCATGTAGTGCATTTTGGCATTTCTGAAACAAAAGAAAACAAACATATTTTAAAAATTATATATTGTAATTTGAAATGCTAATGTACTGTATATTAATATATTTGCTCATGAATATTAATGAATTGATATTCTTTCCAAATGATGTCATCCAGTATCTCTCAACATGAAGACTACCTACATAATGGCCTTTTCCAGAGTGACAAATCAGAAATGGGCCAGAAATACATGCGTGTCCCACAAACACACCTGTTATCCCACAAACGCTTATGTTGCGTATATATTTTTCACACTAGAGATCTTTCGATTTGTGCGACGCGACGCTACAACGGAATCACTCGTGCGTGACCGTCCTACCTGGCTTCCTACGTTCTCTGCATACGTAGATTTGGCCAAATTGTGTTCCAGAATCTACATCACAAGGTGACCTTAACGTTCTCGCATGCGCAGATGACTTCTAGCGACTTTATTATGCTCTACATCCTACCGTCATCGTGCAATCAAAAGCTCCCTAATGTAAAGGTAGGTAAAAGTAGGAGAATAACCCATAACTTGCAGCGTCATTGTGCTGAATTGCGTATGGGCGTGGTCCGTGACTACCTAGCAGCCGTAAAGAGGCGCTTCTTGGTAGATACATGTTCACATCATTCCACAACAACAGGGCTGTCTCTTATACACATCTAGATGTGTATAAGAGACAGGTGCAATGGGTTCTTTAAAGTGCACACAAGCCAGATGTATACACTGGACCTCCATTTTAAGTCCTTATCCGAGAAGACTTGGTTCTACCAACCGAACCATGGGCGAGGAGCGGCTGGAACCAGCGCCGATGTTAAGGCTGTAGCTAGCGGTGCCCCTGCCTTACCGCTCACAAAATGTCTTTTTGTGGGACCTTAGCAAGAACATCCAAGGGGCGGGACAGGGCTTAGTGGAAAAGTCCATTGTGGTAGAGAGATCCCTATGCTTCTCAATGTAGCTGAACTTTGGAAATGTGGTCATTACGACCGTAACTAGCATATTATGGTTACGTACAGTATACATTGAGTCCTTCATAATGATCATGACGACTGGCATGTCTTGGTCCACCAGGGCTAGGGGTCCATGCTTTAACTCTCCAGCAAGAATACCTTCAGAGTGCAGGTAAGTCAGCTCTTTAATTTTCTGGTGGAAAAAAGGTAAAAAGAAACAGAATAACATCCTTAGATCAATAAGCCAAATTTACAGGGAAACATGATGACACGGATTATAGGAATAATATAATATATTACTGTTTTTACTCATTGCATATACCAGAATATAAACTTGTAAACAAATTCAAATAACATATGCAAAACAGAGAGAAATATATGTTTAAAAATTACAGGTCTTCCTCCAATAAAACCATTTTTGGGACTGGGATTTCCATGGTCTTTAGCAGCTTTGGTCTCTAATTAGAATAAAAATAAAGATATTTGTTAAATTGGGACCACATAAATGTGGTCTTTAATTTGAGAAATCTTTTATTAATGGGAGACCAGTAGGTATTACTATTTTAGCCCAAAGTTTTCTAACATGTATCTCACTTAATCAACAAAGGCCATTCCTTGTAGTTTCCAATCATTCCTTTAAATGTAAAGTTCAAATGAAATTCTTAGTTGGACTGACATGAAATGACCCAGTGGGGACTTACGAGAGCACCCTCTAAGCATGTTGCGTAGTTGAATCCACGTCCCATAAGCAAGATACTTCTTTTCTTGTACAGATCTTCTGCTAGCTTCTTGATATCTTCATCCATTTCAAGTACTTCTTTAATGAGTTCTGTACCAGAAAAAATGTGTAATAGCATTAAAGAATTACTCACTAAAGGATCACAGTATACACCAGTTTATCAGGTCGATTCTGCAACAGCACCATCAACATCTTGCAACTTTTCGCTGGGGACATCCAGCGGCCTAGCCTGAGCAGCTGGCTAGTGCCTCTAGACCCTTGCTATAGCAACAGCAGGCAACAGATACGATCTTTTGCTAATTACTGTAAGGCGAGACTTTTTTTATACCTTGTATAACGAACCCACCGACTGCAAATATTGATGATTTCGAATAAAAATCAAATTTTATTTTTGCCTAATTAGTGCACCCACTGCCACGAAAAAGTGGAAATTTCAGAAAAAAATAAAAGTTTTTCTTTATTTTCATTACGCCTTCCAATGCCATGAAATCTCCAAAGATAAGATATGTATATTTCTTCCTAATTATATAAATTTGAAGCATTTTACCATCCTATTTTACATTCCCCAGTAATATTTTTTTAAATTTTTCTCCTCCATCTGGATGACTTCGGCAAATCTATTTGCTAAATAAGAAAACAAAATTTTACTTTTATTCCGCCCTCCTCCGATAATCTTTAAAAAAATAAGTATGTGAAACAAGAAATAAAAAAAGTCTCGCCTAAACATTGAAATATCTCTTTAAAGACTTGTTTTTAATGTCAACATTTCGTTCTTTTTCCGTTTTAAATACTAAGTATCCAATTCCATAGTGCATCAATTTTCCTCATGAATTATCTATCAGAGCAAAGAGTATAGAATGGCAAGAGGTTCGCCTGCTCTGATTTTGTATGCACGTAATGAAACATTAAACCCTATTTACAAACGCCTTTCAGGTTCTTTTGAAGGATGCCCTCTAGTTCGTGATAGTACTTCTTTTGAGATAGGACTTGCATTCCAACAAAACACCAAGAGTCAGACCTCTTGCTGTACTGTACTAATGATCACACAATTCAAAGTAAAACAAGAAATGTTTCCTATGAAAAAACACCGCAACTTCTGTAGCTTATTCAATTTGTGTATACAGCTACTTCCAGATTTATCCCATGTGTACATTTTGTTATCGTATTTAAGTTAGCTCTTGAATATTGTCATATTGACAATGGCAAATATCATAGGGCTTATGTACTGGTATATTTTGCTGAACAATAAGCAGGTTTGAAAAACATTGATGAACATCATCATCATCATCATTATCAATTAATATCCATGTGAGATCTTTTATATCTTTATGTTTCTTAAAAATTGGAACAATATTCTTATCTTTAAACTTTCTAAATTTATTTAACAAACATACATACATTATCCATGCTTTTGTCATAGTGATAAAGTTTGGGTAAGCACTTTATATCTCTATTTTGATATTAATTGTTTCTTGGCATTAAATTGATAAATTACCAAAACTATAAAATTAACAATTTGCAGTTTCCACCACATAAAGCATTAAGGATTTGTATTATTAGTTAGTTTTGTATAATTTAACCCCTTAGATTTTCAATATTTTTAATTGTGAATGTATAATTGTATATTAAAGTTTTTAATTGATAGTGACATGCAACATATGTATGTTACATATTACTGACGTATCATTTGAATTTTCAATCAATTGGAAATTTATATGCCATAAGTAACTATCAATTTCGCTGCAAAGCTATAATTATAAATAACTATATAACCATTTTCAACCACTTACTTGGTAGGTTTTCTAGAGCTTCAATGATTTCATTTCTTCTGCTTCTTGTGGAAATTTTATCCTGGTTCATGACCAGACCAAACATGACTAGAGAGATAAACTGACTGGTGTAGGCCTAGAAGAACAGTAAAGAAAGTAAACAAAAAGATGGTCTACCAAACACAATTTACAATTCATAACAAAAATTGTTTTTGTACTTCCGTTATCCCTTTCCTGGTTATTATACAGCATATAATCCTAATGTACATTACATTTGTCACATAATTACTTTTTGAGTATTTTATTTATGATGTGAATGCTAGTAAATATTAATTTTAAAATAATGAATAAATAAGTAGATAAGGATATGTATTTTATACAGAATGCCAGTTCTCTCTAATTATCTTTTAATTGAATTTAAGCTCGGTTGTTAAGATACTTACTTTCTAATTCACTGTAATTTTACTCACCTTTGTACTGGCAACACCGATCTCAGGACCAGCGTTGATGTGAACGCCACAGTTTGTCTCGCGCGAGATGGAACTACCAACAGTATTTGTAATACCAATTGTGAGAGCTCCTCGCTTTTTGCAGTAACGCAGTGCATTCAATGTGTCAGCAGTTTCACCTAAAGAAGGAAGACAAGAAAAGCCGGAATATGAGCAACTGAACCCTAACATATCTGACCATAAGCATTCACTGTTTGCCTGGACTTAATAAATTATTAAAAAGCTTATGGCAATTGCTTCTGGATATTTACATGATAGTTATGCCTTTAGTTAAATATCGTAGTTAAGTCATACCGCCATAATAATGTCTGCCACTTAAGTCATGGTGGGATGTTGTGAGGGGGAACCCTGCAGGTTAAACCTCAATCCAGAAGTTGATGCTGAATACACCACCTGGTCTTGTAGGATACACCCACCTTAAGGCTAACTGTACAGCCTCTCGACAGTCTAACCCTCAAGTGCGGGGAAAACAGACTTCAAAAGGACATGATGATGAAGTGCTATTAAAATATTACCATAAAATGTGTTACATCATAAAAGAAATGGAAAACAAGGTTGAGTTCTTGTCCCTATTACATGGCATCCTAGAAATAGTGACACTCCTAAGAATTTTAATGCATTCAGGAGCAAGCGGATAAGATAATGATGTGTATTTTATCTTTACTTAAAGACAATCCTGAAACCTTGGCTCCGAAAAACCAGGCTGGTGTCTGGCAGAAGATAGTATCATTTTTGAAAATTATATGTTTTTAATCAGTGATCATTTATGTGATCACATGCATTATCTACATTAAGTATTTCATGCAAACATACTAACCAGATTGACTGATGAAGAAACATATGTCATCTCTGAAAATTGGAGTCCTCCTGTCCAGAAAATCGCTAGCAAGTTCAACAACGACCGGTAGTTCAGTCAGTTCCTCCAGTAGCTGACGTGTCTACAGTAGGACAATATCAAATCAATGAAAAAGCAAATAAATATGATATGTTGTCTTTTTCCAGCATTTTGAGGCCCTTGTGATAGCAACCCTAAACGCCTGTTTTATACTTCAACGATAACGATAATGATAAAAGAGCTAAAAAGCAATTGTTCATATAGAAAATAAAAGAAATAAGAAGTTTTTACACTAGAACGATTCGATAACGATTTATCAGTTATGCGATAACAACATATTTTGACAAATCAAATCAGATGACGTCATAATCATGGAAAAACATTAAAATCGTAGTAGTAGCAACGATTTTATCGTTTTTCCATGATTATGATGTCATGTGATTTAATTTTTAAAAATATTTGTCATCGTATACACGATAAATTGTTATCGAATCATCCTAGTGTAAAAACTTTTATCGTTATCGTAACCTTTGAGGGCCTTAGGAGTTTTACTCTTTCACATCCTGCACAGAGGGCTCATCACACTCGTGGTCACAATTTTAAAATTATTCTTTGTTTGACACTAGAGTTACAGATAAGTGGAACAAGCTGCCTGAACATGTTGTCAATTGCACATCACTAAACACTTTCAAATCACACTATGATAGACACATTTATAATATGAGAAGGGGCATCCGACACAAGTTTCAAACTCTTTGCCTCCTATTACCACTAAAGGTAAGACATCACTAAAGGTAAGGTTGCCGGGAGACAGCAACATAACAAGGCATGTGCAGCGGATCATTGCCGATGACTATGGTAGTTGGTTAAACTGCCACTCACAATCAGCAGATGGTGTAGCATCTTCATGTGCCCTCACAGAGCAAAATGCATTCATCAGTTAACCAGATACTACAAGATATTACAACTGAAATACTTACAGCTATGGCTGAGTGGTAGCTGGTTCCACAAGCTATGAACAGCAGACGACGACATCGGTGAATTTCTGAAAGATGATCCTTCAATCCTCCAAGGTATACTGTACACAAACAGGGAAATAGTTTATCATTAATTTCATCTGGGTTTTCTTTATTTAAAAAAATGGAAACCAGATGTTTTGAGATTTTAATTGGTCAGAGTGAAAAAGTGTAAGTTTGGGAGAATTGCAGCAGGAAAAAAGAAATTACTTAATAAATGCACAATCAATAAAACTAGAAGAGAGGAGCCTTGAGTTAAGATTGGTGGCACTGTTCATGCAACAATGGTGCTCACTTTTGTTTTGTGGTTGCTTTCTTGCTTGTATGATTGTTCATGTGGAATTTACCTTGTTTTTCTTTGAAGTTGACTCGCCCTCTCATGGTATTGATAACACTTTCTGGCTGCTCAAAAATCTCCTTCTGCATGAAATATTGGTAATTACCTGAAGAAAAATTATATATACTGGTAACTAAAAAAATAAGCAATAACAACAATAGCATGAGGGATGCTAGTAAACTTTGTCAAAATAGCAGCAAGATGTCATGGATACCATTTCAGATATTAAATAATCTAAGCTTGAAACTATGATTTTTAGGGGGTGGAGGAGGACGTTACACCATATAATGAAGGTGACACACCCAGTGAAACTGATCATCTGTGACCTTTGATGCCTCAGATGACTGATTCTCTTTATGAAACTTGGGGATTGGGGTTGTATTTTTGTTGTTATAAAAATTCTGACACCAACACCACCACTAGTGTTTTATACACAGCAAAATGTTTACCTTTCATGATTTGTTGAAGCTCCATCTTTAGTGTCTGTACCTCTCTTGACATCACCTCACCTTCCTCCTTCTTTATTCGATGGATTGATAGACCTTAGAGAAAAAAACATATTTTAAAATGTCAAACAAGAATCAAGTGCTCATGACTAATATTTGTAGTTTATAAGAATGTTTAACAAAGGTGTTGGTATTAAGATTTTAAAATGTCAAACAAGAATCAAGTGCTCATGACTAATATTTGTAGTTTGTAAGAATGTAACAAAGGTGTTGGTATTAAGATTAGCCATATATGATGTAGGAGTGAGAACTTATTCTGATTTCCTTAACGAAGTTCCTGATGAAAAAAAAACTATGGCTTCCCTCTTTAGCTGAATTATTAGATTATCCTACAAAAAAATTTAAATAATTTTGAAGCTTCCACAGTATGTTGAAGGAAAATGTAGGAATATAGTTACAACATAATGTTTCTTTTCAGTTTTTAAAGACTTTTTGCAGACAAGAGCTAAGGAAGCTAATTTTCCAACTAACCACACCCAGTTTTTTGAAGACAGAAACCTTAAACCCGCAAAAAAACACACAGTTCGAGCATACACACACAACTACAGCTGAACTACTTTGCACCTACTGCCAGCAACATCACCCCTTCGATGCCTGTAAAGAACTTGATAAAGTCTCTCAATGTAACATAAAGTTGTTCATGAATAAGTAGATATGTTGCAATTGTGTAATAATGTCAGAGAAAGACCATAACATGAAGTACAATTAATATAGTACTGTCAAATGTAAACATTGTGGGTAAAGTATTCATCGTGTTTACACATTCAATGGCCTAATTCTAAGCGAAGTACATCTCATTGTGCTATCATATGCAAGGAGACATTAACATTGGTAATTTAATTACCTTTCCCGTCTGGTTAAGAAATTCAAAAAATCCTCAAAAAAATTGCTAATCTATTCCACAGTTGTTTTGTTATAATAAACAGATATAGGAAACAAGCTAGTAAAGAAACTGGGAGATGTGGAAGAGACTACACAAATCATTTACCCATGATGCTTCAGTAGTCTGTGATTTCATGTAAGAAGTTACTAAAAAAAACGTAATCTCGTTGCCCAACGTGTTCTCACGTAAAATAATTCTGCATACAATGTAAAAGCACAAATGATAAATGAGCACACGTGAGCACGTAATTAAGACCACAAATAATGTATGAGGACACATAACATATTAGCACACATACAAGCACATATAATGTATGGCTTGATATATCAACACGTAATTCATAAGTCTTTTTCTA
The DNA here is from genome assembly GCF_011630105.1 of Anneissia japonica. Taxonomy (NCBI): domain Eukaryota; kingdom Metazoa; phylum Echinodermata; class Crinoidea; order Comatulida; family Comatulidae; genus Anneissia; species Anneissia japonica. The sequence goes on from NW_022758107.1 coordinate 89,106, forward strand.
ATACCTTGTTAGCCACTGTTTTTTTTTTAAGAGATCGTCAGAAAGAAGGGGAGCAAATGGCTGTTGCCAAAAACATCCAGGCAGGGAGAAAATTAAAAACATAGCTTTATATAATAATTTTTTATAATAATAATAATAAATTTATTTTTATATAGCGCAAAACGCTATAAACCTCTATGCGCTTTACATTAAAAGCAAAAGCCAGAACAGAATTTTTTTTAAAAGATGATTAAATATATCTTTAGCAATCAAAACAAAAAAAGCTTAATTTTATGATTAATTTTTATTTATTTTTTTTTATTTTATTAATTTTATTTTCATAATACTAATGTTTAATTATTTAAATGTCAACCAAGTTTTTATCTCAATTACCTCCTCATTCCATTTTCTTTATTCTTTATCCATTTAATTTTAGATATTCCTATCAATTCAACTATTTCATTGTTTACATTTTGTTATGTGTTTGGCTTGTCATTTCTTTCCTTTCCTCCAAACAACCCTTACCTACATTTCCCAATCCCAAGATCCTTATCTATTCTTATATCCCCTTTAAACTTCCTTTCCTTTTCCATTCTAGTGTTGCCTTATCTTTTCTTTCCTTTTCCTTTTTTACGTTTCCTTATGTAAGATTAAGGATGAATTAGGTATCTTTTTTAGGATATTTTTTTCTGAACTTTTAATTTTTTCGTGGTGGAAGGTGCGCTAATTGGGCAAAAATAAAATTTTACTTTTATTTGAAATCATTATTACTGGCAAGCAAGGAGTTCACAAAACAAGGTATAAAAAGTGCATTGAATATGTTACATGTATAATGAAACCATAATTTCATAATAAATGATATTGACCAGCAACTTACAACCATCCATGACAGCAGCAACATCATCATCTTCAAGGTAGATAACACGCTTTGTGTGCTCGATAATTGCACTAGCATCACTCGCAAAGTAGTATTCTGCTGCCTTGATGTCACCGCTTACTTCAAAGTCTGTTGTGCTAAGGCTACGCTTGAATACACTCGAGTCCTCAGCTGAAGATTAATAAAGTCGGAGAATAAATGGATTATATTGTATTTTTCGAAGAGGGTTGAAAATTTAAAATATATAGAATGAATGTTTGAATATTAGAAAAACAAAACAGGCATAAAGCAAGATTCTTATCAACCAATTAGAATATATTAAAAAGAATTGATGATCAAAATACAAGATTACAACAATACTATATATATTATATGTTATAAGTCAATTGTGATGAAAACCATTTTACCTTCAACGTAATTTTCATATTCCCAGGCCAAGACTAATTTGTCATAGAGTTTAGTGTTTTGCAGCTTTTTGCAAAAAAGGCTCTAACAAGTCTTTTTTATTTGATACTGTGAGAACTACGGCTAGGGCCTAGCCTCAACAAGCAACTGACCACCACAGGCTGTAGCAAACTAGTAGTTTAAGACTATTTTATAGCAATAAGCCGCGAGTAATGACGATAAAGATTGAGTTTAGAAAAATAAATGTTTAGTCTTTTTACACTATTAGCAGTAAAGTTAACATACTGAAATCTATATAACTACAAGATATATTAGTTACTGAAAAACAAAAGAATACCTCTTATGATGGTTAGTATAATGAATCAATAAAACGGCAAATGTATCATGCTCATTCCTATGGGAAAGATACTGAAGCAGAGCAATCTATGGATAGACTTAACGCTCATCCAGCTATAATCACGGCTTAAGTTTTGGTCTATATACAACAGTCTAATCAGTGGGTAACTACATTTTCAAAGCCAGGTGATGGCTACAATTTGGTATGCACTACCAATGTGGCTTTTTTCTATAGAAAACAAAATTTTCCTTTCTCAAAAGTAGAAAACAAGTATACAACCTACACGTAAATAATGACCAATCGTTACTGCAAAAATGTCCATTATTTCTTTTCTGAAATACATCAAATGCATACATTTGATATCTTATAATTTTTTTTAATTTTTCTACAGGGACCCCTTTTGAACAAGTATCCCAGCTTGAAGGGTTAATCCTCTGCTCTGTCATTTTCAGTTACGTTAAGTCTTTGTAAAACTTGAACTAATTTTATTAATCTCATCTCCAACAAATCAGGCACAAATCCCAAGATTTTGTAACGGGGTGCAGTTTCTAATCTATTGTAGAAATAAAATTGAAAATGTTAGGAGTCAAAACAGGAAAAGAAGACATGCTTCTATCTCTCATACTGTGGACCCATCACTAGAAATTTAATAACATAAATGTCTACTGATTTTAATAATGGTAATACCAGAGAAAAGTATCAAAGCTAATGCATGTTAAATGCACATTAACAATACATTAATGGTACATAATTTAGCAGCTGAATAGTTACATCAGTAAAACCTGGCTAAAACCATCCCACACAAAGATTTAAAACTTATGGGGGGCTTGTACCAAAGAAACCATGCTACTTTCAATCAACCAATAAACAAAATCCTATGATAATTAACATCCCAAATAAATATACTAGTGAATTAATTTTATATTTAAGAAAAAGCAACCCCCGGCAGGGGATCAAAAAATCAACCAATAGACCTTTCCGGGAGGGTCAATCAAACTTAACAACTGACCAATCCGAGCAGAGCAAAGAATATGCACATGTCAACGAACGCACATGTTTGCCTATGTCTTTATTTCATTTCATTCCATTTCGCCAAGGACATGTCAATTAGCGAACTTAGGCTACGTTCAGACTTGGAGATAAGCCAGGCTTGAGTTAAGCCTGGCTCAACGTTAAGCCCGGCTTAACTTTGCCGGGCATTCAGACTAGCGGGTTTAGCCAGGCGAGAATTTGCATAATAATGAACCGTAACCAGGAAATGTGTTTCAAAACATTGCTCGCAAAACGTACGTACGCTCGCTCACAGTGTATGTAATTGAATGCTGATTGGTCATTTCGTTACCCGGAAGTCAATGTAAGACCCCCGCAACGATTAAAGCCTGACTTACAAAAGTTAAACATGGTGGCACGCCAGGCCTTGTTACTATAGGAACACAGCCCAGCTTTAGATAAGCCACCTATTTCAGACTGGCAGGTGAATAAAACCTGGTGAGTTGAGCCGGGTTTATCCACCTAGTATGAACTAGGCCTTAATCACTATCCCATGTGGCATACCCATTAAACAACGGGGGATTGAATGGACCAGTACACCAGAGTAACACCCTACACTTCTCGAAGTATGTACTGGGTTCTTTAAAGTGCACACAAGCCAAAGGCGTACACTGGACCTGCGGTTTAAAGTCCTTATCCGAGAAGACTTGTTCTACCACCAGAACCATAGGCGGGTGAGCCGATCGAACCAGTGCCAATATTATAGCTGAAGGTTATGGTGTGCTTGATTTCACCGCTCGGTCAATCAACTCGCTACAATATCATTTTTTTGTGGAACCAGCAACAATATCTTAGTGGGGTTTATTGGAACGGGCCATTAATTTAGAACCACTGATTCTCTGATAAATAAAAATTCTATATACACCAACTTACATAACATTAAGAAAAATAACTAATGATTTAAATATACAGTAACATCTCCCAATTATGTACCTCTCTGTCCGAACAGTGTTCGTAAATGAGAAAATTCATAATTCAGAGAATTTTCAGCATTTCAGTGTGGTGAGGGTAGGCCAAGGCCTACGCTACAAAGTACAGTACAGGGTTAGGCAGGATTAAGCCTTGCCCATGGGAGAATTTTGTCACGATATGACTTGGATATTACTGTTTTCTGTAACAAAAGAATATTCCAAAATTACCTCAATGTGAAGAATTATTTGAAGTGATTTCCAAATAAAAACATGACCAAATAATGCCCAAAATGAGTGTTATTATTCTTTTCATAAAGAATCTATGCGAATAGCGCCCTCAATGATCAAAAAGTGAGACTGACTGTAAAATATGCCTGAACCAAGCATGCACAGCTCAAATATAATCATTAGCTCAACCCGCCCTTGATAAACTAACGTTACGTTATCTCACTATATTAATTGGATTAACACATTATCAAGGATAAGTACTGAGTGTTTAACACTGGTGTCCTTGGATTCAATTATGGGTAAACGGATTAGTTGCCTTTTTTATGAGGTTTTAATTGTTTTTTACGGCCGAAAGTGCAGTATTCTAACGTTAGTTTAAGGAGGGCTGGTCGGCCTCATGATATCTCTGCTGAAAACGATTGATATTTTTTGCTTTAAAATTAGTTTAATATAACTTTATTGGTTTGAATGTCTTCTCTCTTAGCTGATGTAACAATTAAAACTATTTCTGAAGAAAGTGTTTTTGTAGTTAAAAACGATCACTCGTAATGACGTCACCACCAAAAATTTGGTTTGTAAAATTGAGAGTTTATAAATGGGAAGTTCGTAATTGGGAGATGTTACTGTACTGTACTTTAAATTCAATGTATGGTAATAAATAAAAATGTAAACAATCGTAAAAGAAGTATATCGAGAGAGAATGATGGGGAAGATGGCAATCACCTATGAATTGAAAAACTGAAATTGATGATTGGGAAACTAAAAGACATGTTTTTATCTAAAATATAAGCAAGTTATTGAAAAAAAAATGCAGATATATTTCAGAACTAAAATCATTCCAACAAGCATATCATTCCATTAGTCTGATTTTAGCCACCAAGACTAGATATAAAGGAATGGGTAAATTTTCAAGACTAGTATTGGAGGAAGGGAGTATAAAGAAACAAAAGGACCAAGGCAAACCTGAACAATTACTTTCATTGTCTTGTTTCGTGGTGTTCTCCGTTTCTTTAGCTTGTTAATAAGGATTCAAAGAAACAAAAAATGTTCTTGTCAATAATCTTTCTAATGTTATTGCGCAAAATGTTTTTGTCTCAATAATTTGTTTGATAAAAGTGTAACTCTAATACATGCGGACAGGATCTCATTTTTGAATATATGTGCGGTCTCACCACGAAATGAGACGTATCGTTGGTGAAATCATACTGAGATTCACCAAAATAGGTCAAAGTCAAAAAATTGTTTAACATTTTTATTTTAATGTTTTTAAATAACTTGATACTTATATTTTATGATTGTATACTTTTTAAGTGAATTTTCTTTCTAAAACAGTGTTCTCTGCACATGTTCTGTGTTCTAGTTTGTACAGAATAGTTTATCTTTGAGGCTGATTTTCTCAAAACGTGGTTCTCATACACCTAAACCTATGCTCACATCTCTAGATCTACTTATCTTAGGGAAGCCATTAAAAAAACCAAATTAAAGCTTATAATTTGATCTATCCAAATATAACATAAACACAATTTTTTATTTTTTAACCATGAGACTCATTTTGTGGTGAGATCTCACATAGAGACACAGTAGGCTGGATTGCATTTTGCCCGTATAAGACATGGTGCCTCAACATTATAGGGCATTATAAAAATCAAACTATTGTAATATTTTTATCATCCTTTTCCCTGTGAATTATATTATGTTCTGATCTTTAGCTTTTCCATCATTTCTTTTCTGCAGTTACTATTTCACGAACTATTTTATTTTTATTTTGTTACACTATATTTATAGAGGATGACCCTCTAGCTTGGCTTGGGAAAGTGCAAAAAAAAAATACTGGGCAGAACTTTAGCAAGCATGCAAAGCCACCACTTTAAACTCATCTTGCCCTATCAACATTTTGATAATGGTAAGAAACTTTGCTGCTAAATGAATGCTGCCTAATGTATTATGGATTATAATGGATTAGCAAAACAAAAACACAATAAAATATACATAAAATTGTTACAAATTTATCAGAGAATTAAAAACTCATCACTGGGCAAAAAAAAAAAAAATTAGTACTACAATGATTAGCCAGAAACTACAAATGCACAGTATGAATTAAATTGCGACCTATCAACTCATCAAGTGACAGCTTCTCTACTTAACTAGCAGAAAAAAATCCTCTCTTAAATAATACTTCATTGCTTTTATAATATTGATACCAACTTCAACCAAAGACATTTTAGTAGTACGAGTAATTAAGAATTATTATTATCATTACAGACTCATACTTCAAGTAAGGCACAAAAGAAAATTATTCATCATTAAACTGTACTAAAACACATGAGAACGCTTTGGTTTTTTGTAATCTCAAAATGCAGGAAGACCTATGACCCATTTCACACCCAGAAAATGCAGTACTAGGATACACTACAGCTAAATAATAAATATGGCAGATCACATTAACAATAAATTGCAAAAAAATTAAATTGTAAAAAGCCATTAGAGAGATGGTAAACTATTTTTGTTGTTATTGGGCCTAGCATTGAATAGAAGCAGCCATCACTAACACATTATATACTATGTTAGGTGCTTAACTTTATTAGTGTGCAATACGAAAGTGCAAATCCTTACCTTCATCATAGTTCCCATTGTCTTGGAAATCTATTCCTAACAGACAATACAATCAACATTTCAAAATACACTCATGCCTAAATGTTATACCACACTATACATGAATTGGTTGTAGACAAGGCTTGTTTATATACTGCTACTCTGCACCAGACAGGGTGTGAGGTGCCGTTGTATCAAAGAGGAAGTGATCACTCTTTACAATACGAGCTTGTGTTGCATATTTCAGTATCTTTGAATGGAAAATCTGTTATATAAATTTAACTTTTAAGGATGTGTCAATAATTTCAGGAATTATATACAGTAGTTATCAGTGAAAATAAATATTATATAATCAAATTTAATAGCTCACCTCTATTATCACGATAAAGAATTGGCACAAAGTTGCTAGAGAGGTTGCCTTTGGTCTTGACACCAATTAATAGAGGGCTTCCTCTACGGGTTCCAACACACTGGCCAGGAAAGTGAGTACTTTTGAAACACAAGGCGAAGGCACCCTCCTTTATGTGAGAAAGAAAGTATTAGAAATGATTTATGATAAACAGCCATTAAGCTGAATCATTCAATCATCATTTCCATTGATTATAAAAACAAAGAAATTATTATTGCTCTTTTGTTCCATACCTAAACTTGTGTTATCTCACAAAAAGTAATTTTTTTTTAACTGTGTTGAGTGAGTCAGTCAATTATGAGTCTTATCTTTTATCTATAATGAGCTCTTGGTTTTTCCTGAGTAAAAACAAATCAGGCCTAGCAATAAAAAAGGTGTACAAAATACAAACATATCAAATATATAGATGAACCATTATTATTATATAATATAATGCTCATGTATCTCACCAGCTGAATTATGACGTTTTCAATGAGTTCCCTGAAGGACATGTCATCGTTCTCGCGGTTGTCATACAAATACTTGCAGAGCTTTGCGATCACTTCAGTGTCGGTATCAGACTCAAAATGGAAATCTTTGCCCTCCAGCAGTTTCTTGATGTCTTTGTAGTTTGTAACAATACCATTGTGAACAACAACAAATTCTAAAATAAACACACATAATTTTATTATAACAATAAATTTCTCCAAATTGAAATGGGGGCGTAACCACTGATCTCTATTATAATGACTGGATTGCTCATCGGCCAATCATTGTACAGAAAAAAGTGAAGCGTCCAACGCCACTTGCAAGAGCCAAAGTGATATACCAGTCTCGAAATTAAATTAATGCTAAAAATATCAACTCTTGCAATACTTAATAAATTAAAATTTAACGAAATGATTATTTTCAACATGCCTGTTTGTGCAATTTACAAAAGCGCGAGCGATGTTGTTGATTGTTTATCGTCACGCCGGTTCAAAAATTTTTGTGCTGTGATGGCGTATTTCTGACATTTTGGGCTCCCCAACATGGTGTCAGTACAATCACTGAAATCAGGCAATGAGTAATCCAGTCATTATAATAGAGATCAGTGGGTGTAACTTGGTGGTTATTGATGCATGTAATTCAGTCAAAGGACCAAGGGATTAATACCAAGACTTTTCTCACAACTAAAAACCATTCCACTCCCTGGCCAAAACATGGGTAAGAGTTACTCAGGGTAATGGGCTAAAATTCAATGGGATATCACTTTTATACATGGCAGATCCAGGAATTTAAAATAGAGGGGATTCAGGGAGGGACTTTCAAAGGTGGAGGGTCTATGCCACCTCAACTACACCATGGTTGGGGCTGCGATAAGAAAATTCATCACTCACATCACAAACTAACACAATGATAGTAAATTGTGTTAGTTTGTGAAAACAAAAAAGTGTTAAAATATGCGCTGTTGTCCTCACAGACTTTTTGTGCAGTAAAGAATATGACAAACAATACGCACTTATTTTGACAAGCTATTTTGTTTTCACAAACTAACACAATCTACTTTGATTGTGTTAATTTGAGATGTAAGGCAATGAATTGATGATTATGGCACCTCTAGATGGCCAGAAATGGCACTCTCCAAGACTTCAAATTGAAAATAATTTTCTTTCTTTCTCCAAATTTTTTAGGGCCCGGTCAGGCTGGGCCCCATTCCCCTTGAATCCGCCACTGTTTATCTTCTACCCTAAGTGACAAATCTCTATTGGATCAGATTAAATAAAACATATGACAGAAACAGTTATGTACTATAGCTTAGTTTGAAACTTGTCATACTGACCATTATTTGAATCAGATCGTTGAGGATGACTGTTGACGGCATTCGGGGCTCCATGGGTGGCCCAGCGAGTATGCGCAATCCCACAATGCACCTCATACTCAATGTCAAGCTTCAAATCTTTTTCAGCTAATAACAAAAAAATACAAATATTTTAATGTTATTATAGTCTTATAAAATAGCTAATGCTAAAAACCTGGCAGATGGCAATTGAAATGTTGACAAACTGGTGATTTGATTATTATTATTATTATTATTATTATTATTATTAAAGATAAGGACAATTTTTTTTTAGTCTAACCTTCAATAGGAAACTAATGCCTTACTTAAAGTCAGCAACTCTGTTATGTTAACAAAAATACAATAATCTATAATAATCGAAATATAACTTCAGATGATTGGAGACTTGCCACAATGTCAACACAATAGTACAACAATCAAAATATTTGTGCATGATTAAGCCAAGAGGTACAACAGAGGAAGGACATTTTCTATGTAGCTCTCTACTGTATATCAACAGAATCTCTTCCAGTATAGCATATAATCAACTCTGTTATGTTAACAAAAATATAATAATCTATAATAATCAGCATAGCATATAATCACTAATGAATAAAAAACAGTGTAACTGAATACTTTTTTAAACTACAAGCCAGATGATTTAAACTCATCATAAACAATCACCATTATTACTCATCTTGATAATAACTGAACTATGCATCCTAGGTTAAGATTATGCCTTTTACTACAATATGTTCCTAGTGACTCCCCATAGAAATAAAACTGTCAAGGCTTTAACATTCTTACCTACAAGTGCAAACCTTATTTGTTGTAGGGAATGAAGCCCTAATGAGGTGTGCACCCCTATTACACGTACATCCACTATTTAGTCATGTACATGCCAGGATGAAAAACTGAAGTTTAACTGTGAATGAACTGTTGTTAGCAAGTCACTTATGGGCATGCCTGGTAGCTATGGTGCACCCATCTGAGGTATGCCTCATAGGTGTGCCCCATATTACACTCCTAAAACTTAGCAACTGATGATTTTGATACCTACCGGCCAACTCCTGTTCAAGCGCATTCACTTTGCCCTTTTTCTTGACGATCTTAGTTTCTGGCTTTTTAATAAGAGCTGGATCATCGTTACTGCCATCAAATGCGATTCCTGATTTTAAAAAATTACAGAAGTATTAGATACAGCGACTATGCGGAAAAGTATTAATTTTGTTATTACCTGTTGAAAGAATTTGTGTATCCCTTTTACATTTTAATGTTCAGATACAGAATATACTGATAGATTTTTTATACAATTTTTATCATGGCTCCCTTTCATATGCCATATTATAGTCTGCAGATACAGCTAAAGTGGTTTGGCCCAGTGGGAATGGTTTGGTTTCCCAACCTCGATGTTGGTGTTACAATCCCTCACTGTGAATCTTGCTTACGTATCATTTGAGCAAAGCACTTTATACATTTAATTGTATAGTGGACAAGTGAGTTATCATCAGGCTGATATTACAGACTAACTTAAACTAAACAGTTGAAAATTAAGAGTATTTACTGTCATTGTTTGATCTTTGTTTTTCTTTAGCTCGTATGGAAAATACTTACTGAATCGCTTTGACGTAGATTTGTAGCACTATTATTATTGCATTATATACTGTATTACTATGGCGATGTAATTGTGTTGGAAACAATTTTGAGCTTCATATTCCATTGTATTTCATATTCTACAGTATAATCTTATTACAATTAACTGTATTTATTTTCTTATATTTTCAAATTGTGGTGAGTACAGTGCTACATTTTACTTGTTATTTCTTTAAATTTTATTAACCTTGTTCAGACATAATATTCAGAAATTTACAGATTATAATTTTTTTTTTTTTTTGTATTATTCATTTAGGCACACAACACATGCACTAAGAATTGTCAATAGCGAATATATCACTGTCCTACTTTGTAAGTGACAATCCCTTACACAATACAATACACACTCAATGCTTTACACAAACTAAATCTCAATATGAGGTTTAGGGAGTGGAGTTGTTTTTGGTTATGAGAAAAAAATCTTGAACACTCACAGGAATTGAACCCAGGACCCTGAGAATGGAAGGCAAGCAGCATCCAAGCTATTCATCTCCACTCATACTTAATACATTTTGTTTAATAATTTCTTTTAGAAACATTTCTATTTCACATCAAAAAGCAAGTACATTTAAAAATTAAGATCATTAGCAATAAAAATTAAAATATGGTTATCCTATTTTGTATGCTGTACCTAATGCAACTTTAAAATGAAACCAAAATCCAGAAAAAATCCAGAATTATTTATTTATTATTAAACCAAGCTCAATAATTATGCATACATACCTTGGAATGATGTAGTAATTAATGCAATTGCATCATTAAGTAGTCTGTACCAGATAATACAATGGTTTGTATTAATCCATTGTTAATTTCACTGACTCTCACAGATGTTGAGCTCAAAATATTGATTTGTTAATTGACACACACAACAGCCAGTCTCACTCATAGAGCTAGTAAACAACTAGAGTGCTGACTAGATGCCACAGTAATGTGTACCATCCAAGATGGCCACCATAGGAAAGCGCCACCTTCAGGCTTACTGTGCATGTTACAACCAAGACCGCTGACTTATTGTTATTTCATTAATCCTTATTATCAATAATATTAATAAATTATTAAACTATCAGAATCAAAAAGAGGGCAAGTGGAGTATCAACTGTATTCAAAACTTTTTGAACATTTAATACATTGCAGTTAGTTCTCTAGTATTCTTATTCTACCTTTATGGTATGAATTCACTTCCTAGAGAAATACGGTACAGAAAGTTTAGTGATGTAACCAATGTTATAATATTCTATCACGCAGACATTTCAATCCCTGGAACTTAAAATCCAAAAAAATATGAGGTGTGCTGGCGAAGAGCACCCCATCCCCGAAATGTTAAAATTTCTTTCACCCATGTATTTGATTAATAATAATAATATGTTGTCCTTATATAGCGCTTCATGCACAAATCCTCTAAGTGCTTCACATTACTACCCTGGTCATTGGATCAAACACTTATGATAGAATTTTAAAGTGATCTTTCAAGGTAACGCTCAGAAGAATTTTAAAGTGATCTTTCTGGGTAACGCTCAGAAGAATTTTAAAGTGATCTTTCAAGGTAACGCTCAGAAGAATTTTAAAGTGATCTTTCAAGGTAATGCTCAGAAGAATTTTAAAGTGATCTTTCAAGGTAACGCTCAGAAGAATTTTAAAGTGATCTTTCAAGGTAATGCTCAGAAGGCCTTCGTTTTACCATACATAGCATCACTCCTATGAAATTTACTGATGCAAACATCAAAATAGCATTGCAGTGCCCGCTGCTTCTTGGGGATGAGTTAAGCATTCGTCACAAAACGAAAGCTTGGTGGTCTAGTGGTTAGTGGTTATGACACCAGGCTAGAGAGGTCATGGGTTTGATTCCCACCCACAACACTTGAGAGATTTCTTTTGCAAGTATTTAGGAACAAACTGAGTAGTCAGTACGACAACACGTCAGGTAGGGTAAAACATCAATCCGATGAATTTACTGAATGCAAACAACGTTGAAATGATAAACAAAATGTTATGATATAGGAGACCATACCTGCGGAATCATAACCTCTGTACTCCAGACGTTGAAGACCCTTTATAAGACAGTCTAAGATGTACTTCCGGTCCCTTGGAACCAGGTAATTAATGTAAGCAAAAATGCCTGAAAGAACAATGGGAAAGTTATTTATAAAAAAAGAATTATTTTATGTTAAAAGCTACTTCCAATTTTCCTGTTAAATTACAATATTGCTTTTGTGTACAGAATTAAGAGAAAGACAAAGTTATTCTTGAAAAAAAATATTGCTTAAAGTTTCCTGTGACATCTTTAGATGAGATTTTCCTGTAATGATTAAAAGCTTAATACCAATCCACTGATGTGTATCTGGTAGAGGAAAGGGAACAATGCATCTATGATGTAATAACCTAACAGTGTATTAATTGTCAGAGGAAAGAGTCAGAACATCTGTAAAAAATCAATTGTAAATTAAACAATAGTATGCAAATCATAAGGATATTTAGAAAAAAAAATCTGAGAATTAAATAAATTGTTGAAATTGACATTTTTGTGGAATACAAGAGAAAATTGACAGTACACAAACAGTATAGTCATCATACCTCCTAAGCCCATAATTTCATAAAAATGTTTCTTGCTAAGCCTAAAGTGTACAGCACTTGTGTTGCTTCAATTTTATGTTGAAAAATATCTCACTGGGTCTATCTAGAGCACTACAAAACTTGTCAGGCATCAGTGTAAACTAATAAACTTCTGTTTCATTTGAAGAGAAACTATAGATTATAATGGAATTTACTACCGGTCAGGTACACCTACGACGAGGAAGATGACAGTTTGACAAAATAGGTCAAGCACTATGAACTTACAATAAAGTACTTCACTAAACCATTTTAGAGACACAATTTAGAGAAATCGCCTCCACTGACCATGAAAACCCACTTACTGAAATCTACTCATGATTGACTAACTAATACTTTAAATCTCAGATAACAAAACTTAACTTGGTATGAAAAGAACTTCCGGTAAATGATTGGATGAAACTATTATAGAAAATTCACAAGAATAAGAAACACTGCAGATATAATGACAGTTATCAAATAAATTAGCATTTGTACTCAGTACTGATGACGAATCATTAAGTACTGGTCTGACGTGCCAAAAGAAACAAAAAGTTAAAATTCAAATTTTAAATGGTGGAAATAAAACTTAAATATAAATATTCAATTGCATTTTAATTATTCAATTTTGTTTGGAATCATTTTTGTAGGTGTGCTCTTAGTAATAAATTGTTCATGATTTGGTAATTTATCCAACCAATGACACTGTATGCAGACTCTTCAAATGTTGTTTATAGTCCAACAATCAAAAATGGATTAATGAAACATAATCTGGGCCAACCAAGGTTACATGGTTATTCTAAAGGATAACTTTAGTAGATTTTAAATATGGATGCAACAGTAAGTTACTGGTAGCTTCAATAAGGGCTGATAAAAAATATTTAAGAATATCACTACCCCCCACCAAAAAATTTGGCACATAAAAAATATTAAATTTTCAAATTTGCTATGCTTTCGCCGAGATGTAGTGCATAGCAAGAGTTATTTTTAAGGTTAGGGTAAAGCCAAGTCGGCCAATCAGCACGTTGGGATTTCGATCACTTTAGCACAAGCATAGCCAAGGCCTTAAATTTTTTACAGTAATTTTTAACAATTTATCGTGTGGTTTGCGGTTCATATCTACGACGCATATGTTTTATGTGCACTTTGTCTTTCTTAATGCAATACACTTTTACACATTGCATCGTTGTTGGAATATATTTTATGGTTTCACTTTAAATTATTTATCTTTTATTTTATTTTATATTTTATTTAAATTTAAAAAATAAAAAAAAATACCATCATGACTTTTTTTTGAAAATGTTGTGAGTGATAATCTAATAAATATTTTATGTCTACACTAAACTATGCAACACTGACCTATGTTTACAATTCGAAAAGGATCTCTCTCACTCACTCATTTTTTACATCTCCCTGCTCAGTCTAAGCTAGGCCTACCGTTTTCAGTCTAGCATATGCCTTAGCCTAGACTTTTTATCGAGTAGTAAGTAGGCCTAGCCTATGCTGGACAGGATCTAGGTCTATCCTACTAATAGGCCAGTAGTACTAGAGGCCTAGCCTAGTTATGGCCAAGGCAATGGTCTAAACCTAGCCTAGGCCTAGCTAGGAAAGAGGGCCTCTCTAGGTATGTTAGGCTTAGTAGTAGCCAGCCTGGCCGCCTGGCCAGCTCACTGTAAAGTAGGAAGAGGCTAGGCTAGATTGCACATCTAGCTAGGGCCTGGATGGGCCTAACTAAATACACGTCGACAATAGTTGTTGTTGTACTTACCACACATATTAACGTTGTTTTATCAGTCTATTCTTTACTTCGGCTTTTATGTAAGCTAATATGTACTACTAAAGCTTGTGTGTCTTTAAACCACTAAAACAAATGACGCAAGGCTCAATTTGTCCACGTCGAATGCTTTTCTTTCACCATTCATTGATTGTTTACTACATCTAGCGACAGATGTGAAGAGGCTGTGGTGAAAGAAGAATTCTGATTAGTGTATTTCGACAGAGTGGAACGAACGTCACCAATCGACGTCATCGGTTTATAATAAAGTCTTTCCCTTATCTTTTTCTGTGTTGCAAAACACAAGTAATCGGCTAGCGGCGGAGGCGTGAACAAAACAAATATTTGTATACGTCGCTCACTCTGCTCTGTGGTCGTTTGGCCTCAAAATAAAAAGGGCGGGGTCACTCCAAAAAATACTATGCCGAGTTGTAAAGTCGGCACAGTTGGATGCTGATGATGATGAGGCGAACAAGAGAGAGAGGGGGATGTTCAAATGTCGGATATCCGTGGGAGATAAAGGGTTGGAAAACATTGGTTAAAATCCCAAAAATGATGATGCAATAGACATTTTTGGGTAGAACTGAGATCCAGTTGATTCTGGGTGTATTTTGACCTTGCTGATTACGAATCTGGTGGATCCCTAGCGAATTTCTTTCATTTAGGCCTAATGTTAAACAGTGGCGTAGAAAAATATTTTTCATTGGGGGATGATTGGCGTGTTAGCCAGCAGGCGCGGGGGGGGGGGGGACTGCCCCTGACGGTTTTTACCGGGCTGACCAAGCCGTCGTACCGGGCTGGGGAATAAGAGAAAAGAAAGAGGGGAGAGGGAGGGAAAGAGAAAGAAGAGGAAAAGAAAAGGAAAGAAAAAGTAAAGAGAAAAATAAAGACAAGAATAAAAAGGAAGATATCATAATGATGACTCGCAACACCCTGTCACCCCTTCTCCACTTCAAAAACTGTCATAACTCCTTTGACCTATGCTGCCCAATGGCGTAACCACTGGAGGACAAGGGGAAAATATCTATCTTTGAAAAATCTTCCCCACCCCTTTATAAATGCCATTTCATCCCCTGAAAGTGCCTAAAAACCTCAATTTTCGCGCGCATTTCTTGTTAACATGGCCCAATTTCCTCTAAAAATTGCACATTTTAGGGAGTTTGATCAATTCCAACAAAATTAGAATTTAAAACACCGGGGGACACGGGGAAAATATCCATCTTTGGAAAATCTTTCCCCACCCCTTGACAAGCATCCTCTGAAAGTGCCTAAAATTCTCAAATTTTTTGCGCGCATTTCTCGTCACGGTAGGCCAATTTCCTCTATAAATTGCACATTTTAGGGAGTGTTCATCAATTCCGACGAAATTAGAATTAAAAACACAAAAATATTTTGCGCGCATTTTTTAGGGCTTTTTTAGTTTTATCCTTTTAAGTTATTTAAACACATAATAGCCCCAAACTCAAGAAAGACAAATTAAGATAGATCATTTTAACCTAAAAGAAGGGCCTCAATGTGTATTGATGGTGAAAGAATATGTTTGTAATAAATAATACCATGATGAAAATGCTTGTATTTAGTTTCAAACACACGTGTGTGGCCTATATTATAAATAAGATAAGCCCTATGTCGTATTGTTTTCTATATGGGGAGTGGGGGTGGGGTGGGTATGGTAAATTACTAACCGGGAAATGAAGATTGTATGTTGTTGTTGTTATTATTATTATTATTATTATTATTATTATTATTATTATTATTATTATTATTATTATCATCATCATCATCATTATTATGTTGTAATGATGTTGTTTGTACTGTTCTTTAATTTTAATAAAGAGGGCCCCTGAATATCAGTTAACCTACTGGGCTAAACTAGAAGGGTTACCCTCTTTAAAGATGGTTGAAATAAAAAATTAAAAAAATAAATACCCACTCTGACCCAAGACCCCTGTTACGAGCCTGGTGTTAGCGCCAATGTGTGCCCTTGTTCGGACAGGGGATGTGCCCCCTCTGAAGCTGGAAACTTCAAAATAAATTGATGCAATTTGCTATTCTAGGCCTAATCAATAAATTCCTCATCAACCGATATAACCTTAAACATTCTTGGAATTGACATTACTGATGTCGTACACACCCTTTAGTGTGAAATGTGGCTCTCTTTGCAAGCACATCTAACATCTAAGGAAAGAAGAGAGATTGGTACCAGAAAATAATTTTGTTATCAACATTAATACATTATGCTAATTTTCATCTTTGTAAGCGCATAAGACAGTGCAAATTATCTCTGTGACAGTCTTTTGAAGTGTGTAAAGCTCCATTTTATCCCATACATAGTCAAAATATTGGGGGGGGGGGAATGATACAATGGACCATCACCCCCTTGTCAAATATTGGGGGATATATCCCCCATCCCCCCGGGATCTACGACTATGATGTTAAATGACCGCTTTTATGCAAAAAAATATCCATTTTGTGGAAAAAAAAAGCCTGCTAACACTTTCACAGAGACTTCATTTTGGTTCAGAGGGCTCATATTTCTATTTCCCTACAAAACACCAGGAAAAAAGTTATGACCAAAAAACCCGTTTTTGAAAAAAAAAAAAAAAAAAAGTTGGTTTTTTTTAAATATTTTTTTTTTGTTGTTTTCAAAGTCATCGAATGTTTCCATTTATTCAATGATGGTAGCAAATGATAGCTAAAGTGACAATAATGAATTAACAAACAAAAAAAGTACTTAAAAAAACCGGTTTTGATAAAATGTTTGGCAAAAATCAGGAAAACTATGCAACTCTGTTAATATTTGTGCAGGAGAGTTGAATTTGGTCTCATCATTCAAAATACATAGGCCTATTCTATTAATTAGATGTAATGGAAGACTATTTTCTCCAAAAATTACCAGGAAACTATTATCAGGAAAATAGGCCTATTTAATACCAACAAACCCCGTTTTAGGGCAAAACAAATACTGATTTAATTTTCCTATTTTCAAGGCAATAGGCCTATGTTTTAATTCATTTAAAGCAAATGTGCTAAAGTGACATTAATAAATCAAAAAGAAATATATTTTTTTTTAAATTCTTATAATTGTATGCATAAAAACAAATGACATTTTTTAAAATAATAGCAATTATAAGGATGGCCGGAAATGGTACCCTTAAACTGTAAAAGACATGTGTTGGCTTCGTGTGGGCCTATTTTTAAATTTTTTATAGTCTGACTGCCCGACGAGCTGTCCGATGGGGACTTAAGCCCCCGTCCCCCGTTGGCGCAGCTACTGGTTGTGCAGGAGAGTTCAATTTGATCTCTCATAGCCCATTACTCAGAAAAGTGACATTTTCTGTACTTGAGCATTTTCTCTAAAAATTACCAGGCAAATGTTTATTTAAATACCCATTTTTAGGGCAAACCCATAATTTTTATAATTTTCGAAACTGGCTGTTGAGGATGAAAACATAAAGAAATAGGTTGCTTGTATTTGCTAACTTAGCAGAAGCGGTTTGCCGCAGCGGGAACGGTTTGGTTTCCCAAACTCGAGGTCGGGGTTTCAATCCCTCGCTATGCATTTCGCTTGTGTCACTTCTGCATTGCTTCTCTCCACCCAGAAGTATAAGTGGGTACCTGGTGGGGTTGCCTGCTCCTGCGCTGATTATCAGCAGCAACACTTAGCCCATGCTCTCCTTAATAAAAAAATAAAAATAAAGAGATAATAAAAAATTAAAATATATATATATATATATAATAAAATTTGAAGTAGTTGCATGATTAATTAAAGTTACTGTAAAAATAAATAATTACATTATTTCCATTATTATTATAATAATCTACTATTTTAGCGCAATATATTCATTTTTCTTCTTTTTTTCCTTCTTTCTTCCTTCTGTTTCTTTTTCCTTATTTGTAATAATTGTTTATATTTACAACATTAGTTCAACTTGAAAATAAAACAGACATGGAATTAACAATAAACTCTGTTACAGCATGCATATCATGTGTTTCTTAAGATACTTTTGAATAAATAGAAAGAGTTAATGACTTTAATGTTTTGAGGGATTTTATTCCATATTTAGGGTCCTTTATATGTTATAGATTGTTGGGCTTGGAAGAATCTTTTTTTGACGATCTAAAATCTGATCTGGACATTGTGTTGTAGCTATGAACGGACCGATTTAGTTGGAAATAATTTTGGAATGTATTTGGGACGAGCCCCTTTAAGAATTTAAACATAAATGTTGCGACAGCCATTTCATAACGTTGAAAAACATTAAGTGATGCAGTTTTTAGAAAGAGTTATTTAGTTGGGTAAAGATAATGGACTTGCATAGGCCTATTATGCGTAGGGCTTTCTTTTGTAGTTTGTAGATGTCTAAGTATGTAGTGTGGGTGCCTCGATACCCGGCGTGATAATGGGAACTATTAGGGATTTATAAATGGTAAGTAATACATTAAATGGCATACTGTATTTAAGTTTATTAGTAATTCCAATAATCTTAGACATTTTTAATGTGATCATATTTATGTGGTGACCAAGATTGATAAATTCATCAAAAACGATACCAAGAATTAACTTACATGTCTCGACTCTCTCAGGTTCCACATTGTTCATTGTAAGACTATAAGGTGTAAAGTCATAAGTCTTACGTGAACTCCTAAATACAAAATGTAATTGGTTTTACTTTCGTTAACAGTTAGTTTGTTTGTTTGAAACCAACTGTTGAGGCGGTTTAAAAGTAAATTTATAGATGCGAAAGCCAAACCTAAATCATTAGTACTAAAGAAGATACTAGTATCATCGGCATACATAACAACATTGTTATAATTACACTCATTGACTAGATCATTTATGTAATCAGAAACAATAACGGGCCAAGTATAGACCCTTGTGGAACACCGCATTTTACTGTTGTTATGTGTGAATTTGTATTGTTAACACTAACGAATTGTTTCCGATCAAATAAATCAGACTTACAGTAAATGTAATGTATTAAAATTCAAAATATCATTAAGTCAAATCAATCACATGTTTTATTTTTTGCATTTATTCAAGTACAAGGATTCATGATGCTTTACGATTCGCTCGATGCTTCCATGACATAAAATAAATAAATAGGCGAATATATCGTAGGTGCCCTAGCCAGTGGCGGATATGATTTAGCAAGTGGAGTGAATAATGCAAGGTGGGCTTAATTCTCCATGAGATTTTTTTTTTTTTGGAATTAGAGTAGATGACTCAGACGCTCTCATGGCATCAAAAGATAGTGTATTATGTTACAGGGTACCGTAGCCTTCCTTCTACACGTATCATGTATTCACGAGAAACACACACACTATGAGACGAGTGATTATTTGTTTGCCACGGTAACCCAAGGGCTTGTCACGAAAATTCAGGTACCATCGAGAAATTAGGTACCAGACCCTAAATTCTCGTTTTAAGAGAAAATTTTGGATTTATGATAAATTAAGTTCCACTCTCATTTTATGGCGCCTATATACAGTGCATAAATATTTCCTTTGTTTGAAACTAACAACCGATCGTTATTAATGAGGTGAACTTGTATTTGAAACAAAATCCATGAAAATAAGCAGAAAAAATACGATTTTGAATGTTTTTTCAGTCTTGTTAATGCTTCAAAGACTACGATGATGACCTAATTCTCATCACTGCTACAACAGCAGCGCGAAGATTGTCCTTGTACCGCCTTCTGCGCAGCCAGGATTTGCATCGTGACGTATGAGTGCTCTTCCATTTTTAGCCAATCGCAGTAGATATATGCATTTAAAAAAAACTTGATGAAAATATGGTTAATGATTGGAGAGCGGGTGTATTAAATAAATCATCACTCTCAGATTACGCAATGATAAAACAAAACCCTGGATTAGAAAACTATTTAATTGATAAGACTGACTTCGAGGGAGCTGCATTGAAATTCAAAGTTAGATCGAATACATTGCCATTAAATGATAGAACCTCAAATTGGAATGAAAGTAGTAATAAAAAATGTATAATTTGCGATTTAAATTCTGATGAAAATGTTCGCCATTTCCTTTTTGTCTGTCCAGCACTTCAAAATATACGTATTAATGAAAATTTTAAATTACGAAGTGAATTAGAACTATATGGCAACCATGACTTATATTACATGTATTTAAATGCAGATGAAAACACCAAACTTCAATTTATTTTGGGCAGCTCATCATTGTTTCTTAGCCGTCTCTTATACACATCCAGATCTGTATAAGAGACAGATTAATAGTAATATTAGGGCCCCTACTAGACTAGTACTAACTAGGTCTACCTCTAGGCCTAGGCCTAGCTAGATTTTCATTATTCACTGGCCCGTACTCTTTTTAAACTTTTTATTTTAGGCCTAAGTCAACTGCAATCGACTAATAAATGCGCAATACTATTTTATAACGACTTTAGAGAAATTATGAAACAACAACTTACAAATAAAATCAATTAAATACGGAAGTAATGTCCTTCCAATTGTCAAACTCCTCCCTCAAATATAGCTAGGCTCGCCTACTCTGTCGTAGAGAGCAGCAGAACCGAGCAACTCACGCGCTATCACCGCGGTTGTAGTGTTATCGTCAGTTATCGTGCCTCTTTATCTGTCCGTCCTCCTTCCTTCTGTTGGTCCTTGTCCAAACAAGCATAGCGCCACCATTGTTACTTACTGGATAATCACCCCACTTATTATTGCTTATATAATACAAACTCCCCCTTTTTCATGATTACTGGACCGGTTTGTTTGTTGAATGACTCGGTGTTAAAACTGCAGCAGAAGTCTTTTTATATTTCATATTATTTCTGATTAACTTCCATCCAAACATGACACAACCAATCGCTTTGGTAAGTATTTTGATTTCTCAACTGGGGAAAATATGAATGTGTAGCCTAGGCCTAGGCCAAGCCTACTGCAGGCCTGCATTTTTTATTTATAATTTAGTATAAGTAGGGCCTAGTAC
>NW_022758107.1:110820-112568 GCF_011630105.1 Anneissia japonica
ATAATGACTCAAGAAAATCAGTTTTAATTCAGAATTTGATTATTGGGGCCATTTTTACCTACCTGTCATATGGGGCCATTTTTACCGGGGCCATTTTTTCCGGGGCCATTATTTCCGGGGCCATTTTTTTCCGGGGCCATTTTTTCCGGGGCCATTCTTACCGTACACCATATAAAACATATAAAAAATGAAATGCATTTAGAAACAAATACAATAAAATATAAGGAAATCGTCAAGGAAATAACATTCAGTGGCGGATCCGGGGGGATCCGGAACCCCCCTCTGTGAAGAAACGTCTAACAAAATACTACTGGGTCCTGGCTTACAAAATTCATGCTAACTAGATGCGGATCCAGACATTCGGCCACTTCGCGGCCCAGGCGAAGGTCAGGGTGAGAAATCAAAATAAAATGTTTTTCCAACAATCATACTTACTTTCCTTGACACTTATTTTGAACATTACCATTAGGAAAATGTTTAAATTCACGCTATCCTATAGCTTACACTTTTAACCTGATTTACCAGAGAGAGGTACATTCCCAATACAGATGGTCTTCCACTTCTATAGCGCATGATATATGCATAGTAAACATTATGTAACCACCACTAATAATACTCTCAGTTCCAGTGGCGTAGGTATGTGCAGTGCAGTATTGTGGGCTCGTTCAATAGGTCTAATGATCTAAAAATATAACTTTAAAAAATTCTGTTTAAACTTTTAAAGGTCCCTTCAATAATATAAGGTTTCAGAGGCTATAATATTGATTATATTCATTACAATTTACCTATTACCAATTTCCCACACGCTGCAAGTTAAAGAAAAAAAAAACCCAACAAAACAAGCCCTTACATACGATGCACTAATTTGCTTTTTGAAATCACATTTCTAAAGCAATACAATATCGTCACGCACATTTATGTTTGTGGTATTTTAAAGTTGGTTCAACTATTATTGTGTACGTTTTTAAACACTTCAGATCATCATAACTTCACGAATACATTTTAGATTCACTTCACTGCAAGCAAGTCGATGACTGTTGTATCATTGAATGGTAATTGTTATTATCGTGATGGAATAGACAATACCTGGATTTGCGTCAGGAGAATCAATTAGGGGGGGCCTATCAGTGTATTTTTCCCAACCTGTCGTGAATAGGCCTATGTATTTAATACTCAGTGCGTGATGCACTAATATACTTTTTGAAATCACATTTCTAAAGCAATAAGATATCGTAACGCACATTTGTATTTGTGGTATTTTAAAGTTGGTTCAACGTGACTATTGTGTACGATTTTAAACACTTCAGATCATCATAACTTCATGAATACATTTTAGATTCACTTCACTGCAAGTAGGTCGAGATGACTGTTCTATTATTGAATGGTAATTGTTATTATCGTGATGGAATAAACAATACCTGGATTTGCGTCAGGAGAATCAATTAGGGGGTGGGCTAAACTCAATGTGTAATTTTGCCCAACTTGTCGTGAAAATTTACTGAATACTCAATGCGTGTGAAAGTTGTTCTCCAGCGGGACTCGAACCCACTAAGTCTCTAGTTCTCCAGATCACTATCCTGGCATCACACCTCTAGACCACCGAGCTTGCACCTGTAGGCCAGGGTTGAATTCGAGCCCAAGTAAGTAGCGAGTACTATTTTTGCAAGTGTTTTCACACGCACCTGAGTAGGCCTATATTTCACGACGGGTTGGACAAAATTCCACCTATACATGTTCTATTGATGTTA
>NW_022758107.1:113271-133512 GCF_011630105.1 Anneissia japonica
GCAGTAGGTTTAACACATTTAAGACAATTATCGATATTTAAATTAAATTTTAAGTTAAATTTCTTAGATATTTTAGACTTAAAAAAACATGTATGACAGTTTTGGTCACTCAGTTACCATTCTCAAACTAACGTGTAGAAATCTGCATATCTATCTCCAGCTTGCCGACTGGTGGTATTGTGTCGGCAAACCTCTTCTGGTCTGATGTAAGCAGGAGTCTCTGGGTCTTGTTGTGGGTCGACAAAAATTGTTCCTACACATGGGACAATTGGTGTACTCCCTCGTCTCTGTTAATATTATTGTCTTTACTTCTGAACCATTTAGATCCTGCCGACATCAGTTCCCCCTGTAACTTGTAGTATTTCCAACCTGGGATGTGGTTGTGTGTGACCATGTCCAGTGATTGCTGATTTGTGCATGTCTCATTAAGAAGAACCCGTGTTGGCTCTAGTTCCTACCCCTTTATATATATTTTTCAACCTAATTTCATGTTCAACTAAGCGGTCAAACCTTTTACTATTGGTCGCAATGACCACATAATAACTCTAATGTGAGTGTTTGCTTATGATATCTTGTTTTTCGGATGCACTAGTTCTCTCAACTTATTTGATGTCTGAATCATGTATTAAAGTTGTGTGTGCTCATTCGATCTGATCTTTTCCGATAGACCACTGACATACAGAATCATGACAAAGCCCCTTTTGGATTTATCTTTGGTACTTAACATGTGTTGTCTTTCTGTCTTCATGGTCCAAGAATGTATGATTCCAATTGGAATATAACCATTAGACAGGTTAATTTGTTGATAGGTTTGCAATTAAAACTTGGGTTTTGCAATTAATTACTTCGCAAAAAAACTAAGCAGTTTGTGTTAGAAATTTGTCGGCCATTTAGAAATTCAAAATGGCCACCATTCTTGATAATAATAATAATAATAATAATAATAATAATAATAATAATTCTTGATCCACGTGTATATCACCATTCGGCAGCTTGACATTGAAAACACAGGGTTTGGCTACCTAAATCGTGTTGACCTGCTCTAATGGCACAGTTTTGTTCTTTATTACTGTGAAAATGGCAGCCATTTTGGAATTCAAGATGGCCGCCATTTATGATTCGTGAGAATATGACCATTGGACAGGTTGACATCGAAAACCTATGGTTTGCTACCAAAATCAAGTTGATACCTGCTCTAATAGCACAGTTATTGCTATTTTACTTTTAAACTGGCAGCCATTTTGAAATTCAAGATGGCTGCCATTTATGGTTTGTGAGAATATCACCATTGGACAGCTTAACATTGAGAACATAGGGTTTGGTACCAAAATCATGTCGATACCTACTCTAATAGCGCAGTTATGGTTACTTTTACTGTATAAATGGCGGCCATTTTGAAATTCCAAAATGGCCGCCAAGACAATCTCGGAAAAAATGGAACTTTGCATTTTTGGATTCAGCATACCCAAAATATCCAGAAAATGCTATAAAATTGCTTTGGGCAAGCCTATCTCGCAAACCTGTTTTTTTTGGACATTCTCACTATTAGCTTCCAATCTGCCTTAAGCAATGGCCTTCACTTTGATTGGTCGGACCTAAGCACACTTCCCGCCTACGAACCATACACTGTTACGGCCAGCTATTGGCTAGTGGTATTTGCAACGACTTTTAAAACAAAACCTTTGAATTGATATTTGCTACACTATAGAGTAGTAGTAAGTACTGTATAATAAATAATCGTGAGGAAACTATTCCACACGGTTGCCTCCAAAAACAATATAAATACAATATATATTTTATTTTTATTTATTTTATTCAATTTCCGGGTAGATACTTGGCGGGTATATAAAACATAAAAAAAATGAAATGCAGTTAGAAACAAATACAATAAAATATAAGGAAATCGTCAAGGAAATAACATTCAGTGGCGGATCCGGGGGGATCCGGAACCCCCTCTGTGAAGAAACGTCTAACAAAATACTACTGGGTCCTGGCTTACAAAATTCATGCTAACTAGATGCGGATCCAGACCTTCGGCCACTTCGCGGCCCAGACGAAGGTCAGGGTGAGAAATCAAAATAAAATGTTTTTCCAACAATCATACTTACTTTCCTTGACACTTATTTTGAACATTACCATTAGGAAAATGTTTAAATTCACGCTATCCTATAGCTTACACTTTTAACCTGATTTACCAGAGAGAGGTACATTCCCAATACAGATGGTCTTCCACTTCTATAGCGCATGATATATGCAGAGTAAACGTTATGTAACCACCACTAATAATACTCTCAGTTCCAGTGGCGTTGGTATGGGCAGTGCAGTATTGTGGGCTCGTTCTAATGATCTAAAAATATAACTTTAAAAAATCCTGTTTAAACTTTTAAAGGACCCTTCAATAATATTAGGTTTCAGAGGCTATAATATTGATTATTCATTACAATTTACCTATTACCAATTTCCCACACGCTGCAAGTAAAAAAAAAACCCAACAAAACAAGCCCTTACATACGATGCACTAATGTGCTTTTTGAAATCACATTTCTAAAGCAATACAATATCGTCACGCACATTTATGTTTGTGGTATTTTAAAGTTGGTTCAACTATTATTGTGTACGTTTTTAAACACTTCAGATCATCATAACTTCACGAATACATTTTAGATTCACTTCACTGCAAGCAAGTCGATGACTGTTGTATTATTGAATGGTAATTGTTATTATCGCGATGGAATAGACAATACCTGGATTTGCGTCAGGAGAATCAATTAGGGGGCCTATCAGTGTATTTTTCCCAACCTGTCGTGAATAGGCCTATGTATTTAATACTCATTGCGTGATGCACTAATATACTTTTTTTTAAATCACATTTCTAAAGCAATACAATATCGTAACGCACATTTGTATTTGTGGTATTTTAAAGTTGTTTCAACTACTATTGTGTACGATTTTAAACACTTCAGATCATCATAAATTCATGAATACATTTTAGATTCACTTCACTGCAAGTAGGTCGAGATGACTGTTCTATTTTTGAATGGTAATTGTTATTATCGTGATGGAATAAACAATACCTGGATTTGCGTCAGGAGAATCAATTAGGGGTTGGGGCTAAACTCTATGTGTAATTTTGCCCAACTTGTCGTGAAAATTTACTGAATACTCAGTGCGTGTGAAAGTTGTTCTCCAGCGGGACTCGAACCCACTAAGTCTCCAGTTCTCCAGATCACTATCCTGGCATCACACCTCTAGACCACCGAGCTTGCACCTGTAGGCCAGGGTTGAATTCGAGCCCAAGTAAGTAGCGAGTACTATTTTTGCAAGTGTTTTCACACGCACCTGAGTAGGCCTATATTTCACGACGGGTTGGACAAAATTCCACCTATACATGTTCTATTGATGTTGTCAATATTATAATATATCATAGATTCGTGAAATGTCTAATAGGCCCTAAACGATAACATATATATAACTTGACCATAGTTTGTTCTCAATATTCTTGAATTTTTAAAACAAAATATTGTTTAGATATTTCTGAAATGCCGTATCTGTTTTAAAATATCTCAGAATGTATGAGCATTAAGAGTTTCGCCTGAGTAGACCCCACTAATCTAGGTCCGATCAGGTGCATTTTTAGAGGGCCGGCGGAACGTTTTTCAAAGTTGGGAGCCCACTTATAAGATGAATGGGAATATGGATCATGCAGATCTGGAAAAACCTAGGGGATGGGGTCAACATTTTTCCCAAAAAGGAAAGGGGATCCGGGGGTCCTCTCCCAGAAAAATTTTGATTTGTAGATGGCGGGAAATGACCTTTCTCGACTTTTCAGCTAGGTTTCTAATGACTTTGTTCTTCAAAATTCAAGGTTTTCCCCTCTTGAAAACGGTCAGGTAAACTTTCTCATTCTTATTACAGTAAATAGGCCTGTTATGCGTGTATACATACATAAAAAAAATTAGTTGTTGCATACGTATTCTTTTTTCAATGAATCGATAAGCTCCAAAGAAAAGCATATGGAAACGTTGTATCATTTGCTCTCCAAGGTCGCCTTAACCATTGGAGAAAACTGGATTTTTTTCACAAAAGTACGTTTTTGGTACAAAATCTAGGATTTTCTTGTAATGGACCAAGCAGATTGTGTTGTAAAAAATATTAATCTACCAATTCGTGAAGAAAAAATGAAAAAAAATCCCTACAGTTTTGTCGTTTCTTACTCCTTCACTCACAGACTATTTGTTTGTTCGAATTGGCCCAAGTGGATTCGTGGAGAGAATATAATAAGCTTGAAGCTGATATAAAACTTAGTATGATTGGTTGGGTAGTTTTATCAGAAAATAAGAAAATATAAAATCCATCCAATCCACGATTGCCTCTCATGAGTCAAAAAATCTGTCAAGCGTGATAGTCCAAATCACTGGTATGACGTCATACTTCTGTTTGCTTGACTTGTGTTCGCAGTGTTTGACTTCTTTCTTCGTGTATCTTGGCCTAATTTAGTTATCAGTTGGATTTTTTGTGTGCTTTTATTACCTTTATTAAAAACAAATGTCCCAAGACAAGATACTTGCAGCAATTAAGCTATATTTCTGCAAAAAATGAAATTTATAGTCTGGACCGTTTGAAGATTTCCGTAGGGGTGTACCGTAGTGCTAAGCCAATCCCGCCAACACGAAAGTGTGGACTAGGGGAAGAAAGATCTCAGGATTTGTTCACTTTACATTGTACTATGTGTACTGTTAAATATGTGTTCAAATACAAGTTTTAACTAAAGAATATTGACTGTGCAGATTGAGTTTTGTTGGTATTTAACCCCATAATGAAAATGAATCCAAACTGCTTCTACAGCAGGGTTGATTTGACCTCAGTTCGCTGCTTTCATGATAGCTGAACTAGCAAATGATAAAAAGTGGCAAAAACGTTCCCATATGGAGCGGGGTCCGGGGTTCACCCCCGGAAAAATTTTGAATCCTAGATGGCGGGAAATTTTGAATCCTAGATGGCGGGAAATGAGCTTTCTCGACTTCTGAGGTGTCTTTTAGTTACTTTTAATTTCTTCAAAATTCAAGGTTTTCCCCTCTTGAAAACAGTCAGGTAAATTTATCCCTGTTATTACAGTAGATACGCCTTATGTGATACATACATTTAAAAAAATTGAGTAGTTGCATACGATTTTTTTCCTATTAATCCATAAATCCCAAAAAGAAAGGGGGGTCCGGGGGTTCTCTCCCCTGAATATTTTGATTCCTAGAAGGCGGGAAATTAGTTTTCCCGACTTCTGAGGTGTCTTTTAATTACTTTTAAGTTCTTTAAAATTCAAGGTTTTCTCCTTTTGAAAACAGTCAGGTAAATTTATCGCATGCATTGTTATTACAGTAGATAGGCCTTATGTGTGTATACACACATACAAAAAAATGAGTAGTTACATACGGTTTTTTCCATGAATCCATAAATCTCAGAAAGAAAGGGGGGTCCGGGGGTTCTCCCCCAGGAAAATTTTGATTCTTAGAAGGCGGGAAATGAGTTTTCCCGACTTCTGAGGTGTCTTTTAATTACTTTTAAGTTCTTTAAAATTCAAGGTTTTCCCCTCTTGCAAACGGTCAGGTAAATTTATTCCATTGTTATTACAGTAGATAGGCCTTATGTGTGTATACATATACATACAAAAAAATGAGTAGTTGCGTACGATTTTTTTTCCATGAATCCATAAATCCCAAAAAGAAAGGTGGGTCCTGGGGTTCTCCCCCAGGAAAATTTTGATTCTTAGAAGGCGGGAAATGAGTTTTCCCGACTTCTGAGGTGTCTTTTAATTACTTTTAAGTTCTTTAGAATTCAAGGTTTTCCCCTCTTGAAAATGGTCAGGTAAATTTATCGTATTGTTATTATATTAGATAGGCCTTATGTGTGTATACATAGGCCTACATAAAACAAAATTTAGTAGTTGCATACGATTTTTTTCCATGAATCCACAAATCCAAAAAAGAAAGGTGGGTGGGGGGTTCTCCCCCGGGAAAATTTTGGTTCTTAGAAGGCGGGAAATGAGTTTTCCCGACTTCTGAGGTGTCTTTTAATTGCTTTTAAGTCCTTACAGTAGACAGGCCTTATGTGTGTATACATTAAAAAAATTAAGTATTTGCATACGAGTTTTTTTTCATGAACCCATAAATACAAAAAAAAAAGGGGGTCCAGGGTTCTCCACAGGGAAAATTTTGATTCCTAGAAGGCGGGAAATGAACTTTCCCGACTTCTGATGTGTCTTTTAACTACTTTTAAGTTCTACAATATTCAAGGTTTTCCCCTCTTGAAAATTATTATAATGAAGCAATGAACCCAAAGAGAAAAGGGAGGTTCGGGTTTTTCCCGGGAAAATGTTAATTTCTAAATGGTGGGAAATGAGCTTTCCCGACTTCTGAAGTATCTTATAGCGATTTTAATCTAAGTTCTTCAAAATTCAAAGTTTCCTCTCTTGAAAACGGTCAGGTAATTTTTTCCCAAAATCCCAAAAAGAAAGGGGGTCGGGGTTCTCCCCCTAGGAAAATTTTGATTCCTAGAAGCGGGAAATGAGCTTTCCCGACTTCTGAGGTGTCTTTTAATTACTCCTAATTTCTTCAAAAATCGGGGTTTTCCCCTCTTGAAAATGATTCAATAGAACCAATGAACCCCAAAGAAAAAAGGGGTCCGGGTTCCCCCGGGAAAATTTCGATTTCTAGAATGCGGGAAATGACCTTCCCTGACTTCTGAAATGTCTTTTAAGTTCTTCAAAATTCAAGGTTTTCCCCTCTTGAAAATGGTCAGGTAAATTTTTCTCATTTTTTATTTTATGTGTGTATACATAGGCCTACATAAATAAATGAGTTGTTGCATGCGTATTCTTTTTTTCCATGAATCGATAAATCCCAAAAAGAAAGGGTGATCCGGGGGTTCTCCCCCGGGAAAATTTTAATTCGTAGATAGCGGGAATGAGCTTTCCCGACATTTGAAGTGTGTTTTAATAACTTTTATGTTCTTCAAAATTCTAATTTTCTGATTGTAAAATTTTCTGATTGTAAAAAAAAAAAAAAAATCAGCTCACGGGTCCTGAAAAGGTAGGTCTAGAATTTTTTTTTTCCGGTCACACAAAAATCTCCAGACATTATTTTTTGAAAAAAAAAGTGGGGGGCCCGGTTCCGCCGGCCATGTTTTACCAATTTTACCTAGGGCCCGGCAGTTATCTATGCCATTACCAACCGTCACGCATCGTGCGGGACAGTCCCGCGTTTTAAAGTGATTTTGGATGAAACGCACATTTTGCAGAAGCACATGATCGAGATCATAAATGTGTCACGCATTTAGCACTTGTAATTATCACAAATTCAGGGGAAAATATATTTAAAATTAGAAGAAATTGGTTTTATCAAAAATATAAAAACGGTCATACAGGTAGCTTGAGTCATTAGAGAGCTTTCATTATCTCGTTTGAGAATCAATTTCACAGAGAAAATTTCTCCTTTACCCAAACAACCCTGGCAACCACAGTCTTGCGAGTTTATTGTTACAACCAACCGTTGATTTTGTGACTGGAACCCGAACTTCCGCAGGGGTTACGTAATAAGTAGTATACCGTATATACTCGCGTATGTCCTATAAGGTAACCCGTTAAGACGAACCCCGAGTTTTAGAAGATTTTTGGTTGATTTGTATGTCTGGCGTATAAGACGACTCCCTGTTTCATGGTCGGAATTCCTAATTTTGTGTGGTCCTGATACTGCATCTAGCTGGATAAATGTAGCCAAATGCAAGGGTAATCTTCCAAATAATAACATTTTATGAGTTTTTAAATCTTCACCCATCAAAATCGTATTTTCCCGTATTTAAAGTTGCTTTAATTTATACCACATTTAGTTGCTTCACTACAGTAGTAAGTTCGCGTGTTACGGACGATCCGCACATAAGACGAACGTGATTATAAAAATCTAAAATATGATTGTCGTGCGTATAAGACGACCCCCTTTTTTCGATCGTAATTTGCTATTTTAAGACAGGTCCTATTATACGCGAGTATATACGGTTATTTTAAAACCCTAGGTCACCTAAGTCATACAATGGCGGATCCAAGGGGGAAATTTTCCATGGGGAGGACCCCACCCCCTTTCATTTTGGGTATTTTTGGAAATGCTTTGAACCCCCTCTTTCAAATCCTGGATCTGCCCCTTCATGATTTAAAACGCCTGAATACAGTATAGGCCTACAAACAAAGAGCCATGGTAAATTATTTTAAACTGTATACTGTATATGTTGTTGTTCTATATACAGGGAAATAATAATAGGTAAAGTGGGTTCTGACACACTTGCGTTGTAAAATGGCAGAATTGAAATTTCGAGAATTCAAAATCAATAAAAACTTGTAGGCCTATATTAAAATCACTTGAAGATAAAAAGTATATTATACATCGAGGGGTTCTTATGAATTCAAGAGGCACATTTGAATGAAAAGCGATTATATAAGGACATCAGGAAACCGCAAGTTACGAAGAGTGGTGCGGCGGAAAAGATAATCGTCCAGAGAGCATGGCTTGATTCATGACAAGAATGTTAGTACAATATACATAACAGCAGAATAGCAGATGAAATTAGTGGTGAGGTTAGCTTGTTGGCCATTGGCCGATTGAGATTAGCAGCATGGCAAGATATTGCTGGTTTTCTTGAAAACTCAGGTGAGTGTTAAAGGAGCAAATTGTCGGAAAATGAGTAGGACTAGGCTATAGACAAATGCAAGAAGAAAGTTGGAAATATACGTCCATATACTGACCATGGGCTCAGAGGCTTGAAAGTAGCAATATTCTTTGAAAGTAGCGTATATGGGTCTATTTTACCAAACTTACCTACGAAAAATAAAATCGCCTGCCCCAAATGTCTAACGCCCCCATAATCATAATACTGTACCAACAAAGATCTTATAAGATCTTTGTGTACCAAGCATAGCAAAGAGGTACCGGTGGCCAAGGTGTTTCACGGAGTCTGCAGCAGTCACGTATCACATGGCGATGGCATGTTCCAATGTTGTTTTCTGATCAGCAGGCGGTGGTTTCGAACAACCGGGAGTGCTATCTTACAAAAAGAAAAGAAAAAAAACAAAAAAAAAAACGGTCTAAACTTGCGTAGGTAAGTAAATTGGCAGAATTATGTATAGGTCATTGTCAACAATGGTATAAAGGTTGACTGGTCGTAGTGGTGGCAGTACTTGCTTTCTATAGGTGACTTAACAAACAAAGATTATGCCCACCCAAGGCCTACCGCCTGGCCTCGGCAGGCCAGGCTAGGCTAGGCCATACCATACTATTACTACTAGTACTAGTACTAGGCGTAGACGTTGGTAACAGCAGTGGCGCCGAGGGGGGTGGGCAGGTTGGGTATTTGCCACCCTGTCGGCCAGGCCCTGGACCCTGCGTCGTCCAAAGAACGACTTGGTCGGTGGATCTAAAATTAAAAAATATATAATTTGCCTATCCAGATATAATACGTTGAACGATGTTTTGATTGCCAATCCCTAATATTGTGGTCTGAAATCACATTTTGGACCATACTAAGCCATAAAAACTATCCCCATGAACCTTATCAAATGAATTTTTAATTAATCCAGGTCGTCGACCGAGTCTTAATTCGTCGGCCCTTTGGTTCAGACCCCGACGTCGGACCTCTCGTCAGCAAATTTCTGGTGCCACCACTCATTGGTAGGAGAATAGAAACAAAGTAGAATATTTTGGACACCGTATCAATTTAGTCAATGAAATACAGTAGTTTAACATTAATAATATATTTTTGAATGGAATTATATCGATATTTATTATATTTGCATATCATTATCAATACATAAATTATATTAATTATCCCATTTAGCAATTGAATAATACCATACATGAGCAGTATCAATTGAATATACATTCCATTCATACATGAGCAGTATCAATTGAATATACATTCCATTCAGCATTCGAATAATGCTACCATACATGGGCAGTATCAATACATGGATATACATTAATAATTATTCCAGAAAAGATACATTGTTGAACTTCACTGTTGAGCCTTTATGATCGCTGGACGGACTTCTATTCTCAACCACGGTACATTATCCATTAGTTATCTAGTGCCAAAAGTCCATGAGAATATTAAGGACGAGACTACGATACGATAACTTGCTCACTCAGTGACCTCTAAGCGATCACATTAGAACTGTAACACAAGTTATTAAATGGTATGTCATAAAATAAAGCAAAATAACATTCTCTCCTTTAGTTTCCATGCTAATTATTTGCACATCAAACACTGAATAAATACATACAGTTTAAACCTACTCCACATTTAATTAATACAATATTTCATGAATTAAAAAGTCTACTCACGGGTTCAAAATAATATATACAATTATGTAGGTGACAGATAAACACCTCGGCATGTTAACATACTCGTAAAACCACGATGAAGAGTACACCTATCTACTAAGGAACAATGTTACTGTCTACCAGGTTGCATACCACAAAACATCAGTACCATTCTGCATTGGCTAACATATGCCACAGTCTGAGTCTGTCCTGTGACCAACCTAACCGTACTTGCTATACAACACAACTCGCACCACTCTAGTTTGCATAAATTAACAGCAGCGTTAGGTTGCCGAGCTATTGTTAATTAAGTAAAATTAGGAGAGGTGTATCTCAATGGTGTCCCTTGAATGCACACATCACGCGCTCTAATTATACAGTAGCCCTGGACTGTCTATCAACAATGGTTAGAGAATACACGTCTTGCCGTCGCAATTAGAAAATTAATTAAGTGAATGATAGTCTATTATGAATTATGAAGAAATATGTTTTTGAACAATGGGCGGCTGCTTAATGTTCACTGCGTGTACAGAATCTCTAAAATTTCGCCTGCTATTAAAATGAGCTCTTTTCGTTGATTAGTTTGATAGTCATTGTGTGGCAGCCGTCCTAGTTTTAGCTGCATCGCGGAAATCCTGGCGCAAATTCTGGTATTGTAAAACTCTGTTCGGCTCCAGAAGAGCTTTCCAACGATAGACCTACCTAATAAAATCGTACTGTATTTGATGATTTTTTACCTTTGGTCATGCAACTCCGAAACTATGAATTTTTAGGTATACTGTAGGTGTAATGGAGAAAAGTGATCAGTGTTAATTACCTTTCTAATGACGTATGACATGACCATATTTTACATGGCATATCAGCCATCTTGAAATTCAAAATTGCAGACCTTTCGCATCGGAATTAGATTGCGTGAGAAAAACTTTTTTCAACCGTGCACCCAGATGTAGTGCTGTGTAATTTGTTAATTGGGGCAGAAAGTTCCTGGTAACGGTTTCATTATTATGGGATGTAGGGAGAGCACATGGGAGGAGAAGAAATAAAAGGACGGAGAGTCATTAACAGCGTTGATGTATGCGAGTCTCATTTATTAGCCATTATATTACTTTTACAATTCAACATTAAGCATCACACCATATACACCTATATTTGAAAAGAGATTGAGTGTATGCAAAAGTGCACCCATGACATAACTCGCCTCCTAGATTAATTTGGATAGGCAGATAATTTAAGAGCAGCTTAGCACAGTTGGCTAAACTAGTGGTAGCCACTGCGTGTGTGCTAAACCGTGTAGGTCAGTTCAGCTGACAGAGGAAAGCTGTTCTCTTAACTAACCTACAGTATCCCGGAAAATATACATTTAAAGTTTAGTATTAAGAAGGATAAAATCTTAACAGACCTTATTTTATTCTACCTCCAAAAAATAATATCAAATAGAAAGTGCCCCTTTCGCCACCCCCTTGATTCACCAATGAGAACTAACAATAGTATTTGTCTTTTTCATTTCTTTTTCTGTATACAGTAATTCTTTGTTTTCAGAACTTAGTCTGAAGAAGTTGCAGCTATGTTGGGACAGAAAGTTAAAGAAGAACCTGGTTAGTTCTACCATTGTTTCTATACTAATGGCTTTGTACATAACGAAAATGCTGATGTGTAGTGACAAGAGGCGTGGTTTAAATCCCTAATTATTATTGTTATTATTATTATTATTGTTAATAATAATAATAATAATGATAATAATAATAAAATAACTATAATAATAACAATAATAATAATATAAAATAATATTGTTAAATTGTTTTTATTTATTATTATTATTATCATCATTTATCTCCGCCTGCAGATATGTGTTTTCAGTTGTGAACTGTAAGTTTGTGTGTGTGTGTGTGTGTGTGTCACATTTTCGTGTTTTGTGTGTGTTTTTTTTTTCAAATTATCTCAAAAACGTCTGCACAGATATACATCAAATAACAGGTAGTATTAGGTATGACCCAATGAAGAAATGATTAAATTTTGGTGGAAGTCCGGAGTAGAGTGTGGATGTCAGGACCAATTGAACGGATTTAAGAGCAAAAACTCTACACCAGATATTTCAAAATGTGTCAACTTTATCTGAATGAAAGTTTTGTGAAATTTTAACCTAGTTACAAGGAAACACTGTAATCAAGTGTTGGAGATGATCCAAATTCAGGTGTGAATTTAAAGGGTCATTTAAAATGCTAAGGCCCAAGACCTAAATATCTCTAAAAATAATCTATAGATCTAAATGACACTACCCAGAATATTTTATCATGTTTTGATGAAGAAATGTGTAAATTTTGGTGACCATCCGGAGTAGGGTGTGGATATGAGGACCATTCAAAGGAAAACGTCCCAGATCAGATATTTCAAAAACTAATTAACTGATCTGAATTAAACTTTCTATCCACATTTGGGTGTGCATTTCAGGGCCATTAGGTTCCAGAACTAAATATCTAAAAAGTGGATCAATGGATGAAAATGACGCTTTGCAGAATAGTTGAATGAATGAATGTTTTAATGAAGAAGTGTTTAAATTTTATTAACGATCCAAAGTAGGGTGCAGATATGAGGATCATTAAAAAAACAGGGGCGGATTTTGGGAGATAAAAAAAAAGAAAAAAAAGAGAGAAAAAGAAAAAAATGATAGCCCAGAATGCCTCAAATGTTATGTTCGGGCGTCTAGAACACAAAAATTTCGAGAGGGGCATGCCCCGGACCCCCTACGACAGTGTTGTCTCAATCGGCCCAACTTTTGGCCCCACTTCCGGCCCCCTTTTGGACATTTCTGGATCTGCCCCTGAAAAATATGTTTCCCATAATTTGTAGGCAGATAACAATAGCTGTATGATAAATATTCAAATTAGTGCAATTACAGTGTGTACAGCATTTTAAATATATCAGTTTTTGGCAAAATGATTGTGAATATTTTTAATGTATCTTTATATTTAAACATGTGATGCTAAAGAACCATTGACTATTTGCATAATATTTCCATTTCAACAACAAAGCTTGACATGTATTTTTTTTTGTCAACTATAAAGTAAATTGTTCCCCAGTGTGTTTAACCAGAAGTAGTAATGAATTGGCAGGTATACAACTAATACAATAAAAGGCATTTCTGGTTGGCCGAGTGTATTTTTTTTTTAGTAGGTGGTGGTTTTTGGAAATTCACTAATTCCTGCTAAAATACTTACCTTTTTATTTCAGGCCATAGCAGTGTTTTTCACAGCTATCAAAAATGTTCAAATAATTTATTAATTTCTCCATCAACAAAACCAAATTCTGGAGGATCATGTGTTCCACTGAAAGAAGTGAATGACAACGAATATGAGAATAGAAGTATTGGAAAGCAAGAATATGAGTTTGACAGCTTAAAGGAACATTTGGAAAATAATAAGATAGACATAGAATATACATGCACATGTTGTGGAAAGAATTTTGATTTAATTTCATTGAGGGCACATATGAGACTTAATACAAAAGTCAAATTGGAGGAAAACATTAAAATACGTAATGAAGAAATGTCATATGAATGTGAACAGCGTGGATTGAAATGTACCGATTTTAAAACGCATGCAAGGATACATACAGGAGTGACTGCATATGATTGTGAATATTGTGGAAAGAAATACAAATTTAAAAGCCATTTAAAACAACATTTGAGGACACATACAGGACAGAGACCATATGAATGTGAACATTGTGGAAAGAAATTTACTAGAAGTAACCATGTGAAAAGGCATTTGAAGATACACACAGGAGCTAAGCTATTCAAATGTCAACATTGTGGGATAAGAGCTAATGATGAAAGTAATTTAAAACAGCATTTGATTAGGGTACATAGCAAAGATACACATACACCAGAGACTCCTTATAAATGTAAACATTGTGGAAAGAAATTCAAATCAGCTAGTCATTTGAAAAGACATTTAAGAATACATACAGCACAGAGACCATATGAATGTGAACATTGTAGAAAGAAATTCAATAGAAGGAGCCATGTGACAAGGCATTTGAGGATACACACAGGAGCTAAGCCATTTGAATGTGAACATTGTGGGATAAGAGTTAATGTCAAAAGTAATTTAAAACAGCATTTGATGAGGATGCATAGCGAAGACACACCATTTGAATGTAAAAGATGTAGAATGAAATTTAAAAGTAAAAGCAGTTTGACAAAGCATTTGAGGATGCATACAAGAGAGAAATCATTTGAATGTGAACATTGTAGGAGGAAGTTTAAACATTGCAGCACTTTGAAAACCCATGCAAGGATACATACACGAGAGACTCCATATGAATGTGAACATTGTGGAAAGAAATTCAAATCAGGTGGCAACTTGAAAAAACATTTAATGATACACACAGGAGAAAGACCATATAAATGTGAACATTGTGGAAAAAAATTCAATAGAAGTAGCCATTTGAAAAGACATCTGAAGACACATAAAGGAGAGATTTCTTATGAATGTGAACATTGTGAAAAGAAATTCAAAACTATTAGTAATTTAAAACAACATTTGAGGGCACATACAGGAATGACTACACATGAATGTGTACATTGTGGAAGGAAATTCAATAGAAGTAACCATTTAAAACAACATATGAAGACACACGCAGGAGAAAGGACTCCTTATGAATGTGAACATTGTGGAAAAAAATACAAATTTCGAAGCCATTTAAAACAACATCTGAGGACACACACAGGACAGAGACCATATGAATGTCAACATTGTGGAAAGAAATTCACTAGAAGTAACCATGTGACAAGGCATTTGAAGATACACACAGGAGCTAAGCCATTTGAATGTCAACATTGTGGGAAAAGAGTTAATGATGAAGGTAATTTAAAACAGCATTTGATGAGGATGCACAGTGAAGACACACCATTTGAATGTAACATAATGAAATCTAAAACCAAAAGCAGTTTGACAAGGCATTTGAGGGTGCATACAAGAGAGAAATCATTTGAATGTGAACATTGTATGGGAAAGTTTAAACATTGCACCTTTTTGAAAACAGATGCAAGGATACATACACGAAAGACTCCATATGAATGTGAACATTGTGGAAAGGAATTCAAATCAGTTGTTCATTTGAAAAGACATTTAAGGATACATACAGGAGAGAGACCATACAAATGTGAACACTGTGGAAAAAAATTCAAAATAAATAGCAATTTAAAACAACATTTGAGGACACATACAGGAGAGAGACCATTTGAATGTGAACATTGTGGAAAGAAATTCAATAGAAGTAGCCACTTGAAAAGACATTTGAGGATGCACACAGGAGCTAAGCCATTCGAATGTGAACATTATGGAAAAATAGTTAATGACAAAAGTAATTCAAAACAACATTTGATGAGGATGCATAGCAAAGACACACCATTTAAATGAAAAGATTTAGAATGTAGAATGAAATTTAAATACCAAAAGTAGTTTGACAAGGCATTTCAGGTTGCATACATGTAGAAGAGAGAAATCATTTGAATGTAAACACTGTGGAAGGAAATTCAGTGACAAAGGCAGTTTACGTATGCATATGAGGATACATACAGGGGAGAGACCATAATGAATGTGAACACTGTGGAAAGAAGTTTTCTTTTAATATCAGTTTGAAAAAAAAATAATTTAAGGATACATACAGCTTATGAATGTGAACATTGTTTAAAGGAATTTAGTGGAAATATCAGAAGGCATATGAGGATACATACAGGAGAGTGACGATATCAATGTGAACATTGTGGAAGGAAATTTAGTGACAAAGGCAGTTTCCAACGACATTTAAGGACACGCAGGAGAGAGATCATATGAATGTAAACTTTGTGGAACGAAATTTACAGACAAGAATCATTTTAAAAGCCATTAAATAAATACAGGAGAGACAAGTGTGAACATTGTGAAAATAAATTGAACTCCAGCAGGAAATTTCAGAAAGCATATTAGTATACAGTACATACAGGACTCGCTTTGAATGTGAACATTGTGGAAAGAAATTTACAAGCAGTACCAGATATATCATTACTCTATATAGGCACATCACAACTGTATGGGCATAAAAAATTAGTTTTTTTTTTGGTTTTTTTTTTAATGTGGTAGTCTGCACAGGGCTTTATTTGGACAAACAACAACAAATAAAATACAGCCATAAAAATATTTATTAACTTCCAACAAGAAACAAATTGAATTACAAAAAAGTGAAAGTGAAAGACCAAAGAAATATGTTTTGTTCCTTCAAGATCAAAGTGTATGGAATGGTACAGTATACAAATAATGAAAGTTTATGAGTGCAATCGGAAGAATATTTTCATTCGTTGAAAGACTGTTCCATTCAATGAGACAGAGCTGAGTTGAATAGCAGTCAGTCTTTTGACGAATGAAAATATTCTTTCCATTGTGGGAATAAAAATCATTTATAATTTGTTTTATAACATACCTAACATATATCCTTGTCATTTGATATTTTATGAAAAAAAATTTGAACACAGTTCATTTCTGAATGGATTTATTTAGGTGTATTATAAAATGTTATGTTTGTACTGTACTGCTTAATATTTAATATTGGTTGTTATTAATTACTGTACTTGAAAAATACGAAAAGAAATTTGGTAGCTTTATCAAAGTGATATAAAATATGTTTAAAGTATTGTAGCCATTTCACTGTTTCTTTAGAAATACCATAGTTCCTTTAGTAAAAGCTTACCCCCTTGAACACTGATTTTTAGGGGGCTTATACTTTGTGAATCCCCTTTTCACAAGTAAATTGACGATAATTTTTCAAACTGACAGCATTTCCAATCATTTTTAAAGGCACACAGCCAATGGCAATAGTCAGCTGAGTTACTGAATTCAATCATACCCCGGGCTTTTGCCTGAAAAAGGCTTGTATGTAAAATTTGGTGTAATGTAAGGAGTTTTGCCTGAAGTGGGCTTATACTTGAGGAACTACGGTATGTTGGTATCATTGTAGTCTTTTCACACTGTTGACAAATGTGTACCATACTGTAGGCCTATCTGCTTGAAAAGTTTGTCATACAGTACAAAGTTTTTAAACCTTCTTTGGCGCTATACAGTATGATACAGTGTGGTTTTTATGGCTACTTACTTGTTTACGTGCTAATATATACTTCTTCATTTATTATTATTATTATTATTATTATTATTATTATTATTATTATTATTGTTATTATTGTTATTGTTGTTGCTGCTAGTATTATTATAACATTATCAACATCACTGCCATCATTATTGGTATTATTATTATTACTATATTATTATCATACTATTGTTATAATTTTTATAATTGCTGTTGCTTTT
This sequence comes from Anneissia japonica, assembly GCF_011630105.1. Lineage (NCBI taxonomy): Eukaryota > Metazoa > Echinodermata > Crinoidea > Comatulida > Comatulidae > Anneissia > Anneissia japonica. The sequence goes on from NW_022758107.1 coordinate 130,970, forward strand.
TTGTTTTTTTATTGTTATAATAATATTCTGAGTACTAACAACTTCTTACAATTACTGAATATTTTATCCCAGCTTTTGTTATGAAATTATATTTGGCTGTTGGTATTTGATTCCTGTTATTACTGTTGCTGTATATTTTTGTTCATTGGTACTTGTTATGTATATCATATATTATTGTGTTAGTTAATTATTATTATTATTATTATTATTATTATTATTATTATTATTATTATTATTATTATTATTATTACTATTATTATTATCTATATTATTAATATTATTATTATTGCTGTTGCTTTTTTATTGTATAACAAAATATTTGTATTACTCAATATTTTATCCCTGCTTTTGTTATGAATTATATTTTGCTGTTACTATTCGATTTGATTACTTTTGCTGTATATTTTTGTTCATTGGTACTTATATACTGTATGTATATCATATATTATTAATTTTGTTATTATTTAATCAAACCATAGAACTCTCAAGGACAGTGGTGGTGGTAATATTGTTATTATTATTATTATTATTACAGTTAAACTTGCCTAAGTCGAATAATTTCTAAGTCAGTCATATTTTACATGCCAAATTGTTGTGTTGTCCATTAATTAAAAATCTGTAAGTTGAAATTTATCTTTAAGTCGAACAATATTTCAATGGCATTTTGGATTCGACTTACTGTAGGCAAGTTCAGCTGTAGTATTATTGTTATTGTTATTGTTAATGTTGTTGTTCCTACTATTATTATAACATTATCGACATCACTGCTATAATAATAATAATGACAGTGCTTATATATGTTATGTATATCATATATTATTATTGTGTTATTTACTCCAACCATAGAACTCGCAAATCTTAAACTTTGAAGGCTGATTTCTCAAATACAGTTTAACTTCCAGTCGAATCCAAAATGCCATTGAAATATTTTTCGACTTAGATAAAATTTGACTTATAGATTGTTAATGGAAAACACAACAATTTGGCATGCAAGATAAGATCGACTTAGAAATTATTCGACTTAGGCACAGTCGACTTAGGCAAGATTAACTGTACTGTTCTGTGTTTTTAAACAATGCTTGTATCTTCATAAGGAAATGTCAGATTCATGATGATTCTTTTACCATTTTGTAGCTCTCATTTTACTATTTAACCCTGTATTATAACCCTGTATTATAATATTTATAATGTTGTTTTTTTATTTTTCATGTTTAGTATATTTGTGTGCGCCTCGGAATAGGTTTACCTAGATATATGGCGCATTATAAATGCATTATTATTATTATTATTATTAATAACTAAAAATTTATATTTGTGACTGGTTTGGCTTGTCTTTGCTACATATCGTAGCACATAATGTCTTACCATTATTGGCATATTTTGAGTTCCTCTTTATGTCTATTAAAATATCATAAAAAAACAATGTTTGCAATAACAGGAGTCTACAGTAATGTTGTGCTAAAGCAACATGTATGTGAGAATTCATTATTCAAATTACATTAGTACAGTACAGTGAAAGGAGCTGCAGAGTATTCAGTATGTAGTACAATGTACCACTTCATTGAGTGCGGCTCATATAAATGCGTGTATGTTCACTAAATATAATGAATAAAATATATTATAAAGTGACCGTGTTAATCACTAAAATAAGTCAATATGTGACGAATAAGGAATGTCTACAGACTACATCCATCACAACATTTTAATATATTTTTTTTCTTTTTTAATTGTATAATCTGTTTTTTTACCATATTCTTTACCAGTAGGCATAGTATCTTACCTGATTAACATTATAACAAAAATTATTATTGGATCATGTTCTTAATTTAAAAAGGAATTTGATTTTCACTTCTTGCGAAGGTCTTTTTAAAATTACAGTTAAAGATGAAGCAGTATTCACTATTATTCACTATGCTTTAGAATATTCTGTTTTTGTTTTGGCATTTGGTCGACTGGCTTCACTAAATACAAGATACAAGATACAAGATACAAGATAAAATTTATTGTCTCCATTAAAAAGAAAACGAAGAAATTACAAAAGCTCGCACCCATTAAAATTACATTAAAATCACATTAAAATCACATAAAAATTTAACAAAGTACATCAAAACCCATAAAAAATAAAATTAAACAACATTTAACAAGGAGAAACTACTCAAGAGACAAAGAGTTATAACAACAATAACAACAACAATCGCTATTTTCATTAAATTGATTTAATTTTATTTTATTATTGCAATTATCATTATTATTATGATTATATTTATCATTATTATTGTTGTTATATTTGTCATGGTTATTTCAAAGGCATATATTATTATTGTTTATTATATATATATATATACATACATATATACATATATATACATACATACACATATACACACACACATATACACATATATATACATATACATACATATATCATGCATATATACACACATATACACATACATGCATACTACATATATATACATATATACATACATACAAGATGTGTATAAGAGACAGCGACAAGCTTCACGGCCAAACACACGCCATCA